>NC_142928.1:142546300-142551300 GCF_046866305.1 Octopus bimaculoides
TATATTTTCTAAGTTTTTTTCAATATTTCAAGAACCATCATATATAAAATGATAAAGAAAGCTAAGCTTTAGTAGTCGAGTAGTTTAGGATTTCTGATTATAAGTTAGTTGCCAAACAGATAAAACAAATTCACGCACAAAAAAGATCCCTGGTTCAAAACGTCTGATATCAAGTACTTTACGCCGAATTGCCATGACAAATAGGCGGAACCAAAACGGTTGTAGCAAGACGTTTCATACCCTTAATGTGGCAATCTGGCAGTATTTCGTCCATCTTTAGGTTCTGAGGTTAAAATTCGCTGAGGTCGGCTGTGCCTTTTATGAGTTTAGGATGAATGAAATAGATACTAGCTGAACACTGGGGTTGATATGAAAGACACCTCTCCCCCGAGAAAGAATTATCATACACTAATATATTTTGGAAAATGTCTTCGTTTTGATTGCAAAAGTCATACCGTTTCGGCTATTTAAACTTTTCGGCTTTTTTCAGGTGACTGTCGTATTCACTATGTATTTCATAGATACAAACTGAACCTTTTATTTTCCCCATATTAGATTTTCTCATTCCATTGTCTATGTTAGGGATATTCTTAAATTAAATATTCTTGCATATGAAATTCAAGTTGCTTGTTGCACAGATATCAAAGTACACGTAGTTCCATTAATCCATTAATTGAATGCAGGCCTTTCTGCTAAACTACTTGTCTTAATGCTTCACAATTAAACCATGCGTGTATTCACTATTTTACTATCACTTTATTTATTTCATGGAAAGATGTTGCTCACCTTTGCTAATAAACTTAATTTTTTATTAGTATTAAGAATGATCCTCATTATTTTCCTCTGTAAATCTGTCACATCGTATTCATCAACGTGGGCCTATTGAGTATGTTATCACAGCCCAGTATATAGACTGATTCTTTCAGTATTTTAGCACAGTATTGTCTTTATTATCATGATATAATTCGAGAAAATGTGGTGATACAATATTTGCCATCATAAAGGATCTGCAACAAATGATTTCTTTGTATTGTCACTGCTTACAGCACTAGAAACATTTAGAGGCTGGACTGGTGCCACCTTTAAATTCCTTGCCACTCCTGTACTGGATGGAAAGATTTACTTCAAGTAAACTGTAAATACCTCATTATCAATAACTTAATTTGTCCTACAAAGCAATGTTAAAAGGAATAGAAGCGTTGGCTCAGTTTTAAATATTGTAAATTACGTGAGAAATTTGAGTTCGACCTCATTGATCCTTAAATCGATAGATACGCTAGTCGAATTAAAATAAACGAGTGGCATCACTATGTATGAACAACCATGAAAATATCCTTGACATGAACAAAATACTGTGAAAAAGACTGAATAACGCGTTCACAACTTTACCTCATACATACATTTTTAAAGAACGCCAAAAGTACAATGGCTACATACGTTCAGACAATAGCAACTAAAATAGAACCATCTCAAACATTCAGACAACTTGGGTAATGCAATCATGAGTGGAATAGCTACATTAAAACGTTTCAACGACAATACTAGCATAGTACAACTAGTGAGTAATGAGAAGCAATGTAGACATCGGCGGGGATTGAGCAGATATTACACAGAGCCGGATGACACTTCTTCCCGATGCTTTAGTGACTGTGCCAGCACGCCATCCTGTTAGTGAGTAATCGTGAAAATAGATTTACAATTACAAATATGAAATGAAATGAAATAAAACACTAGACAAGGCTTTATAATAAACATATCATAATCACATGTATAGTTATAAACAATATAAAGCGATTTCCAAGATCTAAAATAAAAACCTGCATGTTTATTCTCAACACGTCTACGCAGATTCATACGCAAAATATGCTGCTCGCTGAGATGTATGTCTTAGGAAAATAACTAGTCCCTCTTACGACAGTCTTAGGAAAATAACCAGTCACTCTTACGAGACACACAATTGTCTCAGTGGCGCACGTACTCTGGGAAGCTGATGTTTCACCATATTGTTTCGTGAGCTAGAAGTAGCCGGAACTGTGAGACTAACTAAATAAGCTGGTTTTATTTATACTTTCGGTGAACAAATTGTTTTCTGATCTTTGCTTATATCTTCCAACAGATAAAAAACAAAATTGTTATTTGCCACTTCTACAGTGAACTTTAGGATGAATATTTGCATGTTTATTCTTAACACGTTAAAGCAAGTTCAGTTAAAAAATATGCAGGGCGCTAAATAGTAAGTCTTAAGAGAATAACTTCTCTTACACACGGGTGTGTAAACAACGAACAGAAGTATTAATTTAACGCTCGGGAATTGAGAAAGTCTTTAACGCTTCGAGCCTACGCTTTTCAACAGAAAGGAATAGAGAAATAAACAGAGTGAGTAAATAAAAAATAGTTTTAGTGGCTAGAGATCACTCGTGGCGAATGCTTGAGAGAGGTGGTCAGACAGGAGATCTAGGAAGAGGGAGAGATAAAAAAGGCAGTAGTGATCCGAAAACGAAGTTGTGCCTGCGTATGTATGTGAGAGTGTGCATGTAGCATGTGACGGAAAGGTTCGGTGTAGACGAGGGTCCGACGACCCCGGTGCAAAGACAATCCGAACACAGACAAGAGTGGTCAGGAGAGCGGAAATGACGAGAGACCAGGTTGTCGTGCCGAGTCTGACGTCTAGGTGTTCCGCGCACCGGACAGCCAAGCGGAGTCCCGTTTGACCGATGTACAGAGAAGGACAGAGAGAGCAGGAGATGCAGTAGATGACGTTGCTAGAATGAAAGAGATGCAGTAGATGATGTTGCAGGTGAAGGAGTCAATGATATCATAGGGTCGATGATGGGTGCCAGTGAAGATTGTGGTGTTGGAGAGGTAAGGGCAGGTGCAGCATAGTGGGCGGGAACAGGGGAAAGAGCCGGGCTAGGAGGTTGGGTTAGGGACGAAACTGAGGACTAGGAGGTCACGTAAGTTTTGGGCTCGTTTCAAGGAGAGGAGAGGTCGGGTAGGAAAGATGTATGAAGTGGAGTGTCGGACTGGAGTCGTTTTCCTTATAAATGTCTTGAAAACTCCTCACAGCCTTGCCTTTGTTATCTCATTTTGTCTAGTATATATATATATATATATATATATATATATATATATATATATATATATATATAATGTTAGGCGAAAGTTCCAAATTTACAGGGAAAAATTCAATTTAATTTATCAAAATTGAATTAAATTTCACAATATATAATATATCAAATACATAATTTAGAGAAAAAACCACAATTATTTAATTCATCCAAGAAAATCCACAATCACATTTAGAAAAATTTAATAAGTAAATACACTAAAAAGACCTATAAAAAAAATCAAAATAGTAAAAATGACTACACGTGTTTCATAACCAAATTTTCAAATAGAAAATAAAAAAAAATCAAATAAAAAATCAAATCGATTCAAAATAAATTATGGCGCATTTAATTCAGCAAACTTAAAGAATTCTTTACCACGACAGGTACAGAAAGAAAAGTTGAAAAAATCGACTACATCAATATCAAAGAAGACAATGTAATACAGGCAATAGATGATGGATGTAGACCAAACTCAGACGCTAGCCAGTGTAGATTTCCAGCAATCTTTCTCAAGTTATGCAAATGAGTACCTGCAAAACTGCTTCAGCTTCATTTATAAATAATAAGTTCCCGGACAAATTAAAGTAGGGAATAATATGCCCTTTTCATAAAGAGGAAGGAGAACAGATGCTAACATCCAAAGGCTTATGTTCCTGACTTCACACATCAGCAAATTCACGGAACGAATATTCAGAAGGATATTACTTGGATTTCTTGAAGAGAACGACTTGCTGAATGAGTACCAGCACAGTTTTCGACCAGGTACAAGCTGCCTGACAGAGCTCTTGCAGTATTACGACTGGGTGCAAATGTAGCTGTTTAACAACTCAAATGTGGACTTGTATACCTCAACTTTGCAAAAGCCCTTCACAAAGTCAACCATAGTATGATATGTCACAAACTGTGTAATCTTGGCACAGTTGGAGACTTGGAAAATGACTACAATACCTTTTAAAAGATAGAAGTCAGGTAGTGTGGGGCTAATGTGTCCACCTCAAAGGAAACACAGATAATGAGTGGTGTTCGACAAGACACTGTCTTGGGGCCGCCGCTACTCATAGTGGCCCTCTACGACATGCCTTCAGCTGCTCAAGTAGCCATCATTGCTACAGAAGTCTCTCAGAAAATACAGAACCCTGGAGATGTTACGTATCTGTAACCGGCGTCGGACGCAAAATTCAGGTGGGCTAAGGGAAATAATATGCAGTTTAATGCTAGAAACTTTCAAGCCCTGCGTTACCAACTCACGAACATCAATGAAAAGCAGACGCAGGAGGAATTGCTAACCCTGAATCAGAAACAGTGACTGAACTGGTCATCGACATGAGTAACGTTTGATCTTTCCAGGTGCATATTACTAAGTTAGCAATAAAATGCCGGCGATTAAACAGATGGATCCTTCGAACTTTCAGAACGAGACAAATGGAACCATAATGATTCTCTGGAGGATTTTCTTCCTCATCTGTCTGGATTACTTCATCAAACAGTATAAATTTATCGGTGGGTCTCGAGGCGATTCAGTGAAGCTACACGAAGGAGATCGTTTCAATGCGACAGGTCAGCTACTGGAAGACTGAAAAAGTTATGACTCTACTCCCTAGAACGAAGGTGGGAAAGAAACGCAATAATACACATCTGGAATTCCTAGATCTCTTGCTGTCAAGATTTCAGGATGATCCTACCTCACGGAAATATGACACGGATGAGGTCACCCTCGTCGAACACCCTGATTCACCAAATTTATTATTATTATTATTATTATTATTATTATTATCATCATCATTATTATTATTATAATTTTTTTATCATTATTATTATTATTATTATTATTATTATTATTATTCTTTTTATCATTATTATTATTATTATTATTATTATTATTATTATTAT
>NC_142928.1:142553800-142581300 GCF_046866305.1 Octopus bimaculoides
TGCGATTCATTTTAGTTTTGATTTATACGTGAGCAGAAATAATAGGAGTATGGATAAATATACTACGAAGGATATTTTGAACTGAGGTTTTAATTTCTTCTCCCTCCTGAGGTAAACAACTTGAGCTCAAGAATTCAATGTTAGTAAAACAAAATAATTTAATGGCATCCCAACTGCAGCATCATGACAGACATCGCATATCTACTTGTTTTGGTCAGCTTAGTTTAATATCGACTAAATGCACAGGTATCAGAGAAGAATTAAAATCTAATTCATGAAATTTACGTCTTAAAACTTTTAAGAATGTAATGCTGAGTCAAGTTTGCAGCAGCTTTATGAGTTAATGTTTGTGTACAATGATCGCATACAAATTCTCTCCATGAACTATTAATTATTAATTAATTAGCGTATTTCTAATTATGAATATTGTTATTGAGCTTCATACAGGTCATAAGAAATAGTACTTAATTTGGATTATCTATTATATCATTAATAAATTCAACTAAAGCTGCTTTAAATCTGTACAAAAAATATCTCCCATATTTATTTGGCGCATATGTAGTTGTACATTTTCTAAAATATTTTAAAGACTATGTTAATTTCAAATTAAAATTACTTCTACGACTAATACCACTGCCTCTGCTACTGCTGCCGCCTCCGCTGCTCCACACCCTGCACTGGCAGTGAATTTTTAACGATATTGCCTTAATCCTGAAGAAATGCATTAATTATATACCACCACATATTTTTATTAAGACTTTCCTTTAATTGAATAGTATAGAACCATATTGCATCTTACTGATGATGTTGAACGTTATTGAAACAGTTACACATGAAATATTTAAAGAAAGAACATTTTATTATAACAATCATTATGCTTTTAGCTCAAGTCTTGAAATTTCTGGAGATGGACATGTCGATTTCATCGATTCCAATATTTGACGGGCACATATTAAGTCCGCCAGAAAAGGATGAAATGCAAAAAATCGCCCTCGGTGGAATGTGAACTCACAACGTATACTGAAACGAAATGCTGTTAAACATGTCCGCTGTGTTCTACTGTCTTGAAAAATAAATATGCCTGTTGATCCAATGAAAAAACCTTGCAAAACGATTATTTCCCTATCCACAAAGGAAAAGAGTAAAACAACTATTTTAAATTGAAAGTAAAAAAGCAATGCAATATTAAAAAAAAATTACATAAGGTGATTATTTCGTTACAAACCAACACTGAATATTACTACTCGTGCTTAAGCAAACCGGTTTGTGTTTATAATCAAAGTCGCGTAAAATTGAATTTTACTCGTAAATCAGCTTATTTAGAATATAAGATTAACCACGATGTTCTCATACAAAAACAACTTACAATTAATTTACCAAAATAATTGGCATATACGTATTGCGGCTCAAAACGATAGAAGTCTTTCATTCTAAAGAATAAGATTAAAGGAAATATTTCAAGATGTATTATTTTACATTGAATTTTCTTAGAGAATAAAAACGATCAATGCGTGAGTGGAAATTTTAATGATCTATATAAGCATGTCTGAAGATGTAAGATATCAATCTACAATAAATTACTGAAATCGTGATCATTTTACTGAGGCTGTACGCCGTATAATGTTATCTTTTTGTTGCATGATTCAATGGAGATTAAACAGAAACTAGATTGTAGGTGGCATCTAGTGCTGTGAAATCATATTACACTCAGTTCGCCTATTACTATCTTGGAATATTATCTTTTTTGTATTATTTAATTTCCTGTCATTTATTAATTATATAATTAAATAATGACAGGTATTCAATTAGAAAGTAATTCAATAAACGAGTTTAAAACGTTCAACTGAGAATTACTTAAAGTTCTTGTACATTTTGAGAAATATATATGAAATATTATAAAAATACAACACTAAAAAAACAGAAACACCATTTCATCATAAAAACGAAACAAAATACATATGTTAGTGATTAGTATTATTCAAGTCGTTTATACACTCTTAATGGATATTTACGTGAAATTAACTTCCGTTGAGTACATAATTGAGGAAAACGGAAATATACATCTGAATATAACTTAACTAAGTAAAATTCTGCAACAGAAAATCCACTAGAAATAATACATTTCTAAATCTCTCAAAGAATTTATGTCGTAGCAGCACGATGAAATGACAGTATGTTGTCAACTTAACGTGACAGTCCCATGAAAGGGAGAAATGCTACTGTTATTTAGCCCTAGGAAACACTGTTTCCTGTTGGACTTGACGCATTTCCTGTGTCCTTATGTTCTCAAAGTGGAGACAACCACCTCCACTCAGGAAAGCCAGCATCCATAGACTAGTTTCAGAGTCATTGTTCATTATCAGTCTGGAGTAGCATTGCCGGCTAAGTACCGATGCCGATCCGCCTTTGAAAGCATATATATTTCAAGTGAAACACATTCAGTGATTTTTGAAAATAGAAATAATACATTTCTAAATCTCTCACGAGACTGTCACATTACTGCATAAATCTGTATTATTTCCATTTTCAACTATCAGTGAATGTATTTCACTTGAAATATATATGTTTTCAAAGGCGGATATGCATCGACAGCTAGCAGGCCATGCTACTCCAGACTGATGATGAGCAATGACTCTGAAACTAGTCTATGGATGCTGGTTTGCTGGATAGAGGTGCTTGTCTCCAATTTGAAAACAAACATAAGGACACAGGAAATGTGTCATGAAACGATGTTTCCTAGTGTTAAATAGCAGTTACATTCTTCCGTTTCATGGGACTGTTGCATTAAGTTGACAACATACTATAACTGTAGAAAATCCACTGAAATTACACTGTGATGTTAGTTTTCATGTTGATCATTTTAACACTGAGAGCTTGTTATCATCCCGAAAATGAAGAAGGATGCTGCGAAATTTGCAAACTTATTCAAATCATTCCCTGTGTGGAGATGTAATCCCAAGTCTAAAAGGCAATAGTATCGCAGAGTCTAATTATTCATTTCGAAAGTAAAAGATACAGCTAAACAAAGACAGAAAGAGGATCCACAAAAACAAGAGAACCCCGCAGTAGTAAACTAAAAATGATCTGAATATAAGTTGCATAACTATTAGATATGTTTTAGCATTGTCTTCGGCTAGTGAATTTTAATTTCATGAGGCATACGTATATTATCACTATAAACATTAGTTACACCATTCAATAAGAACATATAACCATTAGCTATATATCAGTTGCATAGCTGCATAAATACTCGATCAAATCGAGACTTAAAATCATGCAAGGTTGAATACAACACAAATTGGATTGCTGCTTTGAACTGGTATAAATGTTACTAGCAATAAGGTAAATGAGTTATGTGAAGCAGTAATGAGGCATTTTAATTGAATGATGAGTATGTTTTAAAGGAATGGCAGAGAATCGACAAAAATAATAGCTATTGTTATAAGTAAACACATATGCCAACATAGAATACCATATTCCAAGAATGAGAAAAGGATATTCTATTATCAGATACCCAGTACATATTACTTACAATAGGGCCGCTTGAAAACCACTCGCATCTAGATAATACGAAAGAAGATTTTTCCATTATTAGAATCGAAATAAAAATCTAGAAGAAATTTTGATATAAAATTCTACTCCAGAAAGATAGATGACATATATGCTATATTGGAAAGCTAAAATATATTAACGGGTAAGAGGAAAGCTGCTTCGTTGACAGTACTTAGTCAAAGGACATAAACAAATAACAATTTTCAAATGTCTCGTTATTCAGCTGAGAGGAAATTACTTTTGATTGTGGCCTAAAAGCAATACAACATAATAATAAACTACTTAAACATATATTATACAAACACATATTTTGCTTACGATTTTGCTGATCTTGCGTAAAGAAAAAAAAAACAATATTTATGTGGCTGCTCTTTTTCTGTATAAATAGTATATAAAACAGGCACGTCCTGACTTATGTCATCTCTAATGATTTTGTAACTAGATGTTTTAATAAAAATTCAAAATACAAACTGAAAAAGTTTTAGTACAAATATACCGCGAATCGAATTGCAAGCTAAATATGAATATGAGGACACACGCGGGAAAATAATGTTTTCATAAACAGAAAAAGAACAAAAGGGCAAAATAAAACTGAGAAAAATCACCAAATTTAACAAGGAAAAAGCTGTCATGATGCTGCAGTTGGGATGCCATTAAATCATTTTGCTTTACTAACATTGAATTCTTGAGCTCAAGTTGTTTACCTCAGGAGGGAGAAGAAATTAAAACCTCAGTTCAAAATATCATTTGCTTCGCCGGAAACAAATGAAATTTCTCGTGTTATAGAAATAGAGATATATTCACAGTATGGAATAAAATGGTTCGAAAAATCCTGATGCTGGAACAGGTAAATACATATTTAAATGTATAACTGAAACAAATATATAGAAATACAATTTAGGTGCTGCACACATATGCCACGTACATAATCTTCACATACAACACAAATGTTAAAGAAATAAATCTGAACACCTGTGGTACAAATTGATTCGTATTTTCATAATTTAGCAAGAGGCTGTAACATAATTGATAACGATGATCATGACGACGGCTGCAATAATGAGGAGGGAAAAAATAAAGCAAAGGAGAAGGGTGCGAATGAAAAGATGAAAGATAAAGGTGAAGATGGGGATGATGACAATAATGTTGCGATGATAATGATGATGTTGAGAATGTTGCCGCCACTGCTTCTGCTGCTGCTGCTGATAATGATGATGATGATGCTGTTGAAGATGATGATGATGATGATGGGGATCAGATTCGGTGATATTTCAGATTGAATCTTGTTCATGCACATAACGACGAGTATAATGATTAAGACGATACAACATTTCGATTCTCACTAACCTCAGAAAGGCCGTATTCTATGGGTGATACCAGTAAAAGAATAAAATAAAAAAGGATTACTTTTTTTTGTTTAAATAAAAACTGACTAAATTGAAATGAAGTAAATTGCGATGCACAATGGCAACACCTCCACAGAATGCAATTAACATTGCACATCTGCAGATGTTTGAAATTAACATGTTTTGGGCAGACCTTAAAAATAGTTGAGAATTTTTAAAGAATTAATTTCCAGAAAGTGTTTCAGTGTTGCAAATTTCATTAATTGCGCTGGCAACAAGCTGGAAATATTATTTTGATATCTGTTTTCAATTAATTTAATTACTATGGCGGATGATGCATTGTCTTTCTTTAAGTCAGATTCTGAAAAAAAAAATTGAAATAACAACAATTATTCGCCCATTTTTAAACATTAATGTTCTGACCAGAATTTCACTCGTAAATTTCAAAACTTGTCCGCATCATTAACATTCCAAATGTATTTATATGAATTTATGTTGTTTTCAAATCTCATCGGAAAAATGAACAGGTGTGTATTTGCTACTGACTGCATTTAACGCTTAGTCAAGTATTTCTATTGGTTCAATAAATAATGCATGTTAGAGGCATATCCAAGAGAGTTTAGATATAACGGTAATTCGGCAATGCAACGTGATACGATTTTTGCTTGTCCCGCTCGGTATGTGTTGGCATCATTGTAACGTTTAATGATCGCGAATACGTTTACCATGCAAGTAATTTACTCAAGTACAGCGCATTTGTTAGTGAGCCAAATGGACTTAAAATACATATATGGAAGATTATTTTAATTCTTAGAAATCAATGTTCTTAGTTGCAAAGTATCAGCATGAGTATAAATACATTTATACAGATATATATATATATATATATATATATATATATATATATATATATATATATATATATATATATATATATATATACATATGTACACACACACACACACACACGCACACACACACACACACACACATATATATATATATATATATATATATATATATATATATATACATATACATACATATATCTATATACATATACATATATATATGTACACACACACACACACACACATATGTGAATGGAGTAGATAAAATCCAACCTACATATGTTTCATAACTAGCAGAGCATCGGGAATTGTAATTATCCATACGATGGGTAATTCTCTAGCCATTTCGCCAATGAGTAGTTAGCAGATAACCCCTCATTTTCATAATTGCTACTTCTGAGGTTCTGCTAGCTATGAAACATTTGTAGCCTGGATTCCATCTACTCCATTCTCTAAGTTTGGATTTCTTTTCGCATACAGACCAACATCTGCTGCTAACCATTTGCTATAAAATAATATTTTCAGACTATCCAACTTCTATACAGGAAAACCTTGCAACCTTCTATGTCAATAAACACTAATGTTCCTGAAAGTTGTTATCGATACCTTCTATGAACTACAGTTTGCTCCTTGGATCCTACCTTTACCCCCCCCCCATATATGACCGCAGTCACATGACTGAAACAAGTAAAATAATAAAAGAATATATATATATATATGCATTCTTAAGTACACAACTGAATATATAGCGTACAGGTATTGAAATTATGTTATACTGTTTACAAATATCAGCATGATTTCTCATATATTATATACATGACATGTTATTCCATTATGAAGTCTTATAATAAGTATTTTATTCCAGACTGATATATGCTAGATATTTTGGATACAACTATACAGAGCACTTCCTGAGTGTTAAAGTAATACGATTGCTTATTGTTCAAGCAAACTTCTAAACGTACTGACACGCCTGGCAATGGCCTTTGACTATTCAGCTGTTCTCTACTATAAGCTAGAAATTGAGATATTCGTATTTGCTGTCCAATAAGAAATATTTAGAAGGCTTGAGTATTAAATGCCAATATCAATCCTAGCTCTTTAGTGTCCTTCCTTTTATATTCTATGACCTTACTAAATCCCTTATAAAAGATAAACTCTTAAGTTTTGTTCATTGAACCAGAGCAAATATCAATCTCATAATTTAGCATTCCAGAAAAGAAAGATGAAATATATTCTATGCGTCTATAGTGATATCATAGAAGGATGGTCCGTAACTATTCATGCGCACATGCTACTAATGAATTGAAATATTGCCTCTAAAATTTAAATTCGCTCCCACATCTTTCAGAATGAAGTTTACACTTTTTATACTTACTGCCGTAGATATATGACTTGATAAGCAAATACAATTTCCAATATTGAACGCCTGCAATGTTTTTACAAATAAATTGAGAAACGTTGTTGCACGTTACCTAATACAAATAAAACTACTATAGAACTTTATAAAACGAAAAAATCTCTTATATGATATATTAGAACTATGCGATTGTCCAGGTTGCAGTTATGTCATAAAAAATATTTCCAAGGAAATGAATAAATGAAGAAGAAATTTAAGAGTGTTTTTGTGTTATTACGTCTGATGTAGAGTTAGAATGTGACAACTACGCATTTGTATAAGTATTTATATATGTATTTATGTACGTACATATACGAATGCATATAAATATACGTACATATGCACATATATGTATATATGTATATATATATGTATATGTACGTAGTATATATACATAGAGAGATAGTGAAAAAGAAAGAGAGAGAGAGAGAAAGAGAGAGAGAGAGAGAGAGAGAGAACGGGAGAAAGAGGGGAGAATATGTGTGTATGTTTCTATGTAAATTTATACGTATAACATTATATGAGTAGACATGAATATGTACAAATAAAAATGCCATAAATATTTAAAACGAAAGAAGATAACACATAAAGTGGTATTTTGTAATAGAAAAGCTAGGAATACGCCCCCTGAAAGATACCACCAATATCATTCAGATTCAATAATGAGAAAACAATTGGTATGAGAAGTGACGGAATGCAACCTATGAGGTAAAACGGATGCAGGAGAATCCAAGAGAGTGAATATGAAAGAAAACTGAAGATGAAATAAATAACCAAAAGAGAAAATGAAAGAAAATTGGAATTCTTCAAAGAAAGAAATCAAAGAATAATAGTGAAGCAAAAAAGAAAAAAAAAAGGAAAAAAAACTGTTACAATAAAATTATATTATATGATAGAGAAAGAAAATACACTCGGCAAAAAATTCCAAAATGGAAGATTGAATGAAAGAAATGAATACCTATATGAACGTAAAAATAAATCACAAGAATAGATTTGAGCCGCTTTTGCAAAATGATTGCAATAAGCACATCGCGACATAACAATAGATGGTTTAGAGGAAAAGTGTTAAAATATCTGTATAAATGCAAGTATAAGGTTATGCTGAGATAATGCTGGAATCAATACATAACTCATATAGGTTGTAAAATTGAAGAGTTCGAGGATTAAATAGAAAAGAACAAAGAACACCTATTCTGTAAAAGTATTTTCTATTCTGAATTTGTCAGTGGAAAACAAAAAAAAAAAAACAAAGGAAATGTTTAATCTCATATTGAGCCTTTGTTGGAAAAAAAAGGGTTTGTAACAGGAATAAAGATTATGATAAGCATCTTTGATATTTGACGTTTTTTTTTTCATTGTTTTAAACCTAGATTTGTATTTTTTGTTTACTTGTTTCATATTATTAAAACAAACGATAATGATAATTTCTAAAATATTTTAAAGACGTATACTTGTGAATGATAAAATAATTCTTTTTTTTTTCATTTTGTTTCTCAAGATGAAGATGCTCCATCAGAACACCTTACATGATAACCCCGTATAAAGGAATGGAAATTTAGGTCGACGATTTAAATGAAAATGGTAATTATTAAATATCGAAATTACATATAAAGAGAATGAAGGAAACGATTTTTACACGAAGATTGTTCGTATTATTTTAGTAGTACTTTGGCTGCGACGTATACAAATAGAATGTATTGGAAGATAAATATTAGCTATTGTGATCAGTCGAGTACGAATACGAGTGGACAGGGCAATTATGATGTACGAAAAGTAAACTTCTTTTCGGTTGACGTTGAAATGAAATGTATTGATAGCTTTCAATACTCTTCTAAATATATTACTAGAAAGGTCTAGAAACAATAGATTAAAAGGGAAAAGCTATAGAAAGTATAAATGAGATATGTTGGCACCATACATTCATAATGATGGAATAATGTATCTGACATTTTATTCCTTAGCAGAGGGGTAAAGATTGCAAAAGCCGTATCAATTATATGCATATGAGTATAAAATACTATTATATCTATATATACGTGGCTATGTTAGTATGCGTGTGATTTATTTACGGTGGGATTGATATGGGAATGTGTGTAAGGATGAATTCATTTATGATATATATCCGAAAGCTTAGAAAGAATTCAGCTGTGTGATATTTCGATGAGAAGTTAATAGCCTTCGAGGTTTCAGAACGTGTTGTGACCTCCGTCATCAATATATTACGCTTGATGCGTGTTATCATTATTATTGAATTATTTTGTGTTTGGCACAAGGACACACATTTTGAATGTCCCTATATTGATGACGTCAGATGGATCTAAACTTTAGGCATATATATTTAGGTATAATTAAATACGTCTAGGCGTCTTCTTTAGCCTATTTTTCTTTCCATTTCAGACAATAATTTTCATTATGCTATCACAAATATTTCTATCGTACAACTTTGCATAATTTGTTCGACTTGTTCTCTAATACTATATTTCCTTCACAAATCTCTCCCCTACACTTGTTGCGTGTGTGTCTACACACACACACTCACACACACACATATATAAACAATTTAACATCAATTTGATTGCTTATTCCATCCTTTAAGAGGACACATTTTTTATTCTTTTACATGAATGGTACTCACATTAGTAGTAGTCGTGGTAGTGGTGGTGGTGGTGGTAGTAGTAGTAGTAGTAGTAGTGGTGGTGGTGGTGGTGGTGGTGGTGGTGGCGGCGGTGGTGGTGGTGATTCCCGACGTCTGGCAGGCGACATCGTTGCACACACAGGCAACATCTCTCCAACAAATGTTCAGTTTGACTAGACGTTTTGGTGAGGTTTTCATGAGAGCACATCCTACTTTTCCGGAGTGCAAATCCTACTTCCAGAATAAATGATAGGCCTATTCTTTGACACGGCGATCCCCATACAGCGCATTGTGTCTAAGCATGACCTAAAAGATAACTAACCAGAAGATGGAGGGAGCTTACAGAATGTGGTTTCTGGAGGCAGAAAATAACCATTGAGTGTGTGTGAATGTATGCGTGCTTATGTGTGATACATAGTTGTATGTGGGTGTGGGTGTGCGCGCGCGCATGTGTGAGTATATGTACGAGTACTGTTGAGATTAGACTGTTTATATATTAGGGAGTGCTGCGTGGGATGGTTATGTTTATGTGTGTGTGAGTACGTGTGACAGTGGATCAATAGGTTAGCAACAGTAGCGTGTAGCAAGAGCAGAATATGTGATCGAATGACCGTGAGGTGTGTATGTGTGTGTACGCGTATGACACTTTGTGTTTAGGTATATGAGTGTGTGTATGTGCGTACGAATGTGCGTATAGGTGTTTTTTGTATGCATGTACGTATGTATGTATGTATGTATGTATTTATGTATGTATGTATGTATGCGTTTACGTGAGTGTACGTATGAATACTTGTGTAATAGCGTGTGTCGGTGCATGTGTGGCGTTTTTGTATGTGCTTTTGAATATATGTTAACGTATGTGTATGTGCGTGCGTAGGTATATGTGTATGTACATGTGTGTATGTGTGCATTTGATGTGTACGTGTCCGTAGACGACAGATGTAAGTAAAGAGAGACGAAGAGAAAGAAGGCAAAAAAGAATGAGAGTTGTGAGAAGGAAACTGGAAGTTTTTACAAGAAGGCAGCAGTTAGAAGAGAAGACGAGTGTTTTAAATACAAACGGTGTATGAGTTCGTAATAAATTGTACCGTTGCTCTGTACGACGACTGGTTGTGCAAGGTCCATGGTGTAAGTCAATGGGGTTTTGGACGGATAGGTAGTTGAGACAACGGACAGACGGTGGGAGAATTTTTTTTTTTGGCAAGTATCTTATAAATGTTCAGTAAACCTTTCGGTTGGACAGCTTTATACATACGTACATACATACATACATACACACATACATACATGCATACATACATACATGCATACATACATACATGCATAAATAAATACATACATACCTGTATGCATACAAACATACATACATGCATACATACATACGTGCGTACATATAAACATACAAGAATTTTTTCAACCAGGTAGGTCATTGTCGGATTGCACAAGTCTTTATTAACTAACTATAAATCCCTTCAGTTAATCACTACATGTTATTGTCCGTCATTTCAGCCAACGATGGCTTATCTGGCCGAATCTCCGAAGTCAGTGTCAAATGCATTCTTGTATAAGTATAAAATATATAAGAAACATGTGTGTATGTGTGTGTGTGTGTTTGTGTGTGTGGGGGTATGAAATAGTGAATATGCGTATGTATGAATGTATATATATATATATATATATATATATATATATATATATATATATATATATATATGAGACAGTGTGCTTGATGTTTCACAAGGAAAGAGGAGAGATTCACAAGATAGTCACGGGTCGGTGATGAAAGTGACTGTGTATACCCATGATACGAACGTTTGAGAAGGGAAGAGAAAGCTCAATGTAATTCATAGGATTGACGAATATAGAGATCTCATTCATATAACACGCTATTTGAATCACTAAAAGACCGGTTTGCGCATTCAAAATGAAGTGAGAATAGATGTGATCTAGAGTTAGGTGATACTGACATGGATATTTTATAATAGATTCCAGGTCATCCAAGGTAAGTCCGCAGACTGGGGTAAAAGTAGAATGAAAAAAAAAAAACAGCGTGTATCTATCTATCTCGAGGGCAGTGCCTCAACAAGGTAGCAGTCTAATGACTGGATCAAGCAAAAGGATATTCCTTAATATGATATCAGGACGAAAACATAATTTTCTTTTGACGGATTTTTCCTATATTCCCTAATTCTTTTTCGCTGAAGATGTAGTGTTGTTGCTCAATGAAATATATATATTTTTGTTCAATGAAATATATAACATATGCAAAGCTATTCTATAAACCACTGTGAGTGGCATTATGAACAATTTCTTAATCCCTTATTTACTCTAAAATCTCTCCAATTACGTCTAAATTATAAATTATATGCCCCAAAGCGATACTATATTTTTCGCCTGTTCATTTTTCTTTCTAATATATATCTACTCCCTCAATGTTTAACAACTGACTACCATTCGTTGCTGAACGGCGCATATTTCTATACACAAATGCACAAACATGTATATAAACAATAATGTTTGAAAATTATATATATATATATATACGTACGTTTACGGATGTATATACATGTACATAAGCACACACACACATCGCGCGCGCGTATATACATATGAATATATATTCATACACACACATTCATATATGTTTGAGAGTAGGTTTATATCGACTCTTGATGGATCCTTATATATCTCAAGTCATAAAGGAAAAAATCATATAAGTCAGGGAACGCAAATGTCACGTGTATTGTTTGGGGAATCGATGTGCAATTAGTCTCAAAGAGTTAAAGGTTTCTCAGTCAAACACTATTTCTTTAAAGACGATTACACTTAACCTTGTAGCGTTGATGGTTCATATATATGACATTTGATTTCCCGGTCCATCAAAATATTTCCAAAACATGTGTATGTAAAAAAGAAGTCTGTACATTCTTTCTTAAATATTTCCATATTTTTTCCTCTCTAACAGACATAAAAACAAACTCTGCACGATTTCGAAATGAACTAAATGAAGCATGTATTACTAAACACGGGATCACTACGTTCGAAACGCTATTAGCCTAATTGGCTTTAATCTTCCGGTTGAAACGATTGGTAGATCATCGAATAAAATGTCACATTTTTTCTCCCTACTTTCTTGTATTTTTTTTTTTTAATCTTTTGCTGGAAAAAAGGTATTTGCGGGCAAAAAAAGAAATTACGACATTTAGGAACTAGTCTAGTAATGTCAGTCGCTGCTTGATGATGTTGAATTCTCTGCGTATGTATTTATAGTATACTTTATGCAGGTGTATGTATATATATATATATATATATATATATATATATATATATATATATATATATATATATATATATATATATATATATATATATATATATATATATATATATATATATATATATATATATATATATATATACATATATATATTCATACATATACATGAATGCGCATGTATTTGCATTTATACATAAGTACATATAATTATATATTCATATAAAAGTATAATTGCGTGTGTATGTGTATATATTATACACATAAATGTATATGAGTATATATTATAACACACATATGAAACATATTGGAACCGCATTTTAGTCCAAATATTGCATTTTATTCTTAGGAAACTAATTTCTAATATTATCGTTACCTCAAGCTTACATTACTAATATATGTTTGATGTAGGGTTTCTTTTAAAGTAGGCTATTATATTACATGTATTATATTTTGTCGAAGAACTAATTTGTTAAATAAGGCCTGACACATATTCTATCAACCACTTATTCTGAGTCTCTAAATTAACGAGCTGTAAACAAACTATTACTGTTTGTTAAGCGGTTGAACCTAGCTCACGGCAGGAAACACAGATTAGGGCAGAGACATCAAAGCCCTTCATTCACCAAATGACACATATGAAAAGAGATTTCACATAATGTAGGCGTAGTAAAGTGAACGGTAGTGCCACAGCATGACCGCAGCTTTCAGACTCAAACTAGTTATAGATTGAAGGTTAAAGATTGTCGGTACAAACTCAGACACACACACACACGCACACACATAACGACATACACTTCTATCTATCTATCTATCTATCTGTAAATTATCTCTCTCTTTCTTTATACACACACACACACACACACACACATATATATATATATATATATATATATATATAGCAATAGAGAGTGAGTGAGAGAGAGAGAGGTTGAGAGAGAGAGAGGTTGAGAGAGAGAGAGAGGTTGAGAGAGAGAGAGAGGTTGAGAGAGAGGTATATAGATATCTTATATTTTTTGGGGGCACATAACGTTCAATATACTTCGAACCTCTTTTTAGATTTTGTTATTTTTTTTCGCTGACAGATGGAGGAAAAATGCTCTTAGCTTGAATGCTCCAGATATTCAGTCATGTTGAAGTAAGAATATACATTGAAAGTTCCAGATGAAATAAAAAAAAAAGAAAAAGAGAAGCAAGTAAAACAATGTTGAATGTTGTCAAAGCTGTGTACGTGAAGCTATGGCATGGCTGAAATGTTTTTTTCCAGCAATTGCTTGCGTTCAGTCTTTAGTTTATAGTTGTTAGCTATGGTTATTTAAGCAAAGTTAATGTATCTTAAAGCTATAAAGGCGTACACTCTAATCTACCCAACCATATGTATTTATCAAACATCTTGACAGTGACTCAGAAAAAAAAAAATCTGACTGGAGCGACCTACTGAATTGACAAGCCTCTTAATTAAGGAATATTTGAAACATAAGTAAGAATGTGAGAAATAACAGGAATTTCCTTTTAAACCACGAACAAATGTTTTTTTGTTGAGAGGAATTTTCAGACCATTATAATAGAACTTACATAGTTGGGGAACTTCCAAGGAAGAATCAATAAGCGGCGTTTAATTGTAAAATGCGTGTATACAATGCAAAACAGAATTTTTTTCTTATTACTAAACACAAAAAAGTAATAAACATAAAATTTTGCGCATCCTTGAATTTTTGCGTCATCTGAAGAAGTATGTAAATAGACACTGAACTTTTTCTTGGCTGTTGAAATATATGGAATGCAAAACACATTGCAACAAAAAAGCACTACAGTTTGTTTAAGTTACGGTATTTGGTGAGAAGATTTTCTGAGATGTCTATTACTGGTATGTCTAGCTGGAATGTTGACAAATGTTACAAATGTTTCAAACGAAAATAAGTCGCTCATCAACACTTAATTTTCTTACGTTGTTTTTCCATGTTGAAGTTGTGTGAGAGATTGTTTGACTGTCATGTTCTGCAAAAGCCTCGGTAAATTTATTTATTTATCATTTTCTAACATGTACAGGAAGTGTAAAGTACATGTAATCGATTAAGGATATTTATGTAACGTGGTATATCGATACCCGGAGGGATAAAAATTGAATTTGACGCCAGTACTAATTGAAATCCCAAGACTTTGGCACCGAATGAATTACGTTTTAAGAAAATGTCTGGTTTTCATATGTTGAGGGTATATACATCATTCAAAATATATAATCAGGCACACACACACATACACACACACAAACAGACACGCACGCGCGCGCATACACACATACACAGAGAGGCAAACTCACAGCTTCACAGAACAAGCTGACACGCACAGGCTAAAAAACACGCACACATACACAGAAGTGAGTACGCACGCACGTACGCACGCACATTCACACACATACATAAAAGTAATGTTCATATTTCGAAAGAAGAAGTATTGGATTACAAAATTCATTCCGATGTAATTTGAAAGTTTTCAGTAATTACTTTGTGCCTTAGCTTGTTACTCTGTATATGGGTGTAGATGAGGAAGAGAGAGAGAGAGAATGAGAGAGAAACAGACAAAGTGTGTGTATGTGTATCGCATGGAGCGAAGTGTTCAACCACAGTGATATGTTTCAATCCACTTTGTGATTCAGCTTTCCGATGCTCATTAAATGATTACCGCTTCACAGCAATAAGTATGGAAGTTGATGTTATCAACTTAAAACAATTTCAGAAAAATCATAATAAGCGCAGGAGTAGCTGTGTGGTAAGTTGATTGCTTACCAACCACATGGCTCCGGGTTCAGTCCCACTGCGTGGCACCTTCGGCATGTATCTTCTACTATAGCTTCGGCCGACCAAAGCCTTGTGAGTGGATTTTGTAGACGGAAACCAAAAGAAGCCCGTCGTATATATGTATATATATATATATATATATATGTATATAAATATATATATATAAATATATATATATATATGTGTGTGTGTGTGTGTGTGTGTGTGTGTGTGTGTGTGTGTATTTGTTTATGTATGTGTTTGTCCCCCCCAGCTTAACCGTTGCTGGTGTGTTTACGTCCCCGTAAAAAAAACTGATAGAATAAGTTCTAGGCTTACAAAGAATATGTTCTGGGGTCGATTTGTTCACTAAAGGCTGTGCTGGAGCACCGCCTTTATGAAACAAGTAAAATAGTTCACAAGTATGTAGGAAATAGCTATCATTGTATAATTATATATAAGTGTATTTTTAAAGCAGAGAGATGGATGACACGGTGCTAGAAGGAATTTACGACGTAAATTCAAGTAACTCTAACCTGGAAGAAATTCAGATTTTCTCCTAAAAGGCCTTGTGCATAAATCAGCGTCAAAAATGTTAATAAAATGTGTCCAGATACTTTGGGAGAGTAAAGAATACAAACTGGCCAACTTTGTTCCCCCATATTTTGATCACACACATTATTAATGAACAATGCAACTGTGCAGATTTAATTCACGAGGCTTATCAAAAATCAATCTTAGTGTGATTATACATAGTCGAGGAAATACGTGAGACGAGCAGTTGAGCAGCAAACTTGTTGGATTACTCCACGTTATGGAGTCAAATTCTACCGGCGAGGATTGATTTTTTTTATCCCTTTAACGGTTCGCAATTGAATTACGACGAAATGGCGTCGACCTTAATACATCTAATACATCATTTTCACTTCAGTACATTGATTTCCTGTACAAAGTAGGTTGAAACGAAAGAAAATTTGCTTGGGGACTTGTGGCTCGTTAATTAGCAAGCTTTTTTGAAAACGCATTCCATTTTATGTAGAGTGCTTTGATTTATAGCAGTTGAAATTTTACATATTAATCTTATCTATAAGGGGCTTACAAAAAATGTCAATGACATTGCTGCACATTAACTGATTTTCCTACACCAAAACAAATTACAATTTGCTACACACACGTACACCGTGCACATCAGTAATAGGCGCGGATGTGTTGTTGTGAAATTTACTTCTCAACAAAAGGGTTTCGAGTTCCGTCAAATTACGCGCTACATTGGGCTATTGACTTCTACTATTGCAACAGTACGACCAAGTATTTTGTGATCATATTTAGTAGGTGGAAAACATAGAAGTTTTTACTGTATATATATATATATATATATATATATATATATATATATATATATATATATATATATATATATATATATATAGCTATATATATATATATATATATATATATATATATATATATACATATATATATATATATATACATATATATATATATATATACATAGAGACAGACAGACATAGACACAGAGAGAACAAAGGAAAAGTAGAGAGAGAGAGAGATACATACGTATTTACGATGTGATATCAAAAAGTTCCCGGAGTAGACCTTCATGTGGTAGATACCTTCACTTCGCAAGATGTGGAATTTGTATTTTGCGAACACGTGTATGCTATAGTCAACGATTTTTTCATAGATAGAATCAAAGAAATTTTGCGTTAAACTTAGGAAGTCCGCTACAGAAACATTGAGACTGCTTCTTCAAGCTTAGGCAACGAGGCATTGGGTGGTGCGCAATGTTTCGAGTGATATGTGAGCATCTAAAGTAGAAGGACGTTCCTGGAAGACAACGAGCGATCTGAAATACCTGCCACAAGCGTCACGCCCAGAAATATGGCATTGTGCCTCGAGAATTCGTCCCCTAAGGCAGACCGTCAATTATACTGTGACGTTTTGAAGCGTTTGAGGGGGTACATTCGGCGAGAATAACCGGATCTGTAGAGCGCAAAGGATTGGATCTTTCACGACAATACACCCTTTTACCTAGTGTATCTCGTGAATTTCTGGCCAAGCCTGGTATCGCTTGTGCACCTGCCATATTCGCGATCTTCCATCTCTTCCCCAAGATGAAAATGCAGCTCAAAGGTCACCGTTAACACCTTTGTCGAGATCCAGATTAAATCACAGAAGGTTCTCAACTCGTTTTCTAGGCCAGATTCCAAAAGTGGCAGGGATATTGGGACCGGTGCATTGCTGCGCAAGATGAATATTAGGAAGGAGACGATGCTAAAACTTACGTAAAATAGTTATTTTTTTTATTAAAGATAACTAGACCTGAAACTTTTTAATACCACCTCGTATATATGTATGTATTAAATGCATGGGAACTAGTGAGTGTGCGTGCGTGAGAGTGTATGCTTGTGTGTGGGTGTGTGTTACATCTGCGCTCGCTTATTGAAATAAACCCACGAAGATTGCTTAGTTTTCTTGCAGGCATTTCTTCTGTCAAAGGATTGTCTACTTACATCGCATATTCAAAGTAGATTATAATGAAAGGACTCTAACTTTAAGATCGCTTAGTTAAGCGTTATGAGGTTGTAGAGCTATTAGTTTTTCATCGTTCACATAATTGTCTGATTCTTCCTACAATACAAAACGATTATTAGACAAACGAATATATATATATATATATATATATATATATATATATATATATATATATATATATATATATATATTTAATTATATATAAAGGGCATTAACTGTGTATTAATGCCTCACGCTATCGAGGGACTAAATAAGTAAAAAAACAACCAAAAATATTTTTAGTAGTTTTTTGACTTATTTAGTCCCTCATTAGCATGAGGCATTAATACACAGTTAATGCCCTTTATATATATTTAAATATATCTATGAAGAAACGATGAATTTTTTCATTACGAAATTTTTCGTTATTTTTTCATTTTGAGGTTTTTTTCACGCTGACTACTTGATAAATTCTTATAAAGAATTTATCCTATATTATATATATATATATATATATATGCGCATACATACATATATGTATGCATTCCTGTATATATGTATAGCCACACACCCACAAAGGCATAAGCACATGAAATGAAATCTTAGTGTGTGCGTATACATTATATGTTGTTGATTCCGTTGTAAGCAGATTTGCGCGTTTCTGTTTCTTATGCAAAGAGCGAATCGTTGAAAAACGTGCCTGGCAGTATTAAATGAAGGAGATTTTATGTTTTGTGACATATTTTTACGCCTAAAATATTAGTTTACCCAGTAATGAATGATTGAGTCTGCGGTAAATATTTCATTACATATTTATCGAACTGTTAAGTTATATTTTGAAGTAAATATTTTTTTACTATACTCAGAAAAAAAAATACGCTTGCTTAGGGAAATTGTGAGGCACACCTGCTGATTGTAATGAATCGCACCCTAGAAGAGCTGAGACTGTAATATTACATCGACTGTAATATTTTCGGGAAATTTGTGATTTGTAATATCGTAAACCTGTAATGTTTGTAGGGGGGGGGGATAAATCATTAATTTGAAACCAATACAATATGTAGATTTTACGCAGACGTTTATTTCAATTAATCTTGTACAGACTTCTGCATTCCTTCCATTTTTTGCATGTAAATGTAAGCTACATCAAATCTTCCGAGATTTTACAGCTATATTCCTCATATAACGCTGAAAGAATATATAAAATTAATTATTATATTAATATGGACTATTATATTTTTTCTGGAAACGTATATCACACTTTCAATTACACCTTTTGCATCTGTAGCATGTAATAAACCTACATCCATACGTCGTGTTCTTTGCTATGAACATATTTTAATGAATTCCCATCTACCTTTAAATAATTCTTTTACAAATTTCTCTCTCCAAAAAAAAAAAAAAAAGATCCACAATCATTGCTTGCATATCCAACAGTTGCGTCCCGATATTTACAAACACGAATGCATAACCACACACACACACACACACGCACACACACACACACACACGCACACACACTGACACACTCACACACACACACACTCATACGCATACACACATATATGCACACACGTGCATATACATGAATGCATATATCTATATCCCCTGAGTAGATGAAGGATATTACATCACTTTTTCTCTCTCTGTCTGTATCTCTATCTATCTCTTTCTCTTTATATATGTATGTGTGTGTCGGTTCTTATATGTGTGTGTGTGTGTATGTGTGTGTGTGTGTGTGTGTATACATAAAAGTTAATATCGATTGTAGAATGAACACGGACATTGAGAAATAGGGATACAATAAATTAAACGGGGTGGAAATGAAGAGTTATGCAGGAAAGAAATTAGCAAATAGTAAATCTCAACTTATTGATTCTCAATATTACCAAGGACAACGTCTTACGAAAACAGTCTAATCGATCAACCTGATTGATTAATCGCCAGTAATGATAAATTTAAGAATGGCGGCGAGAAATAGAGCTGCGAAAATTCGTTTGAACCTTAAAATATTATGGTTTTATACACTCTCTGAGCTTATGAAGTTCTTAATTCGAAGAGATGATCCATAAATTTTGCCCATAAATTTGATATTGAGAGCTTTACTGTAGAAACATTTTAAATATTCTGAAAGGTTACAGCTAACATCGTGTCTTTCATGTTTCCTGAGTCTTCTCTCTTCATCCAACACACGCTGTTATAATCAAAATCACATAAGCAAAATTATTATATTTTGCTGCACACATACATGTATGCATGCAACCAAATACGTATATATATATATATATATATATATATACATATACACACACACACACACATATATATACATATATATATATATATATATATATATATATATATATATACATATATACATATATACATACATATGTATATATATATATATATATATATATATATATATATATATATATATATATATATATATATATATATATATATATATATATATATATATCCACACGCATATATATTCATGCATATGTGTATGTGTGTTTGTGCGTTTGTGAATACATATACAGAAATTCACAGGCTTCAACAGGCACATCCATATATATAGACATACACAGACATACCACACATATATAACACATACGCACAACTTCAGGTGCACATATACACACACCATCGCACGCGTACATATTCGCACACACACATACACACAAATACACACGCACACACCACGTATATATATATGAATATATTTTAAAATCCACATGTGAATTGGTCAGAGAATATGAGCTGAAAATGAATTAATTACATAGTAGGAAGTTTATTTTATCCATTGAAGACAGCATAAACTATTATATTTAATAAATTATCTCTATTTCCGTGGTCAAAATGTTGAAATCAGGTCGTATGGTGAATTTGGACAAGAGTGAGCTGACTCATGTGTGTGACGATATTAATTCAAATTCAGTTGATGATATGTTCCTGTGTTTCTGCGGTTTCCTTATAAATATAACATAAAGTACGTGCCAGTTTGTGCAGGCTCACAAAAACGCACACACACACACACTCACACACACATAAATACACACACACACACACACAAACACAAACACATACTAACACAAACACACGAAGAGAGAGAAAATGAGAGATTCCTCGACACGTATATGTGTATATATATATATAAATACATATATATATATATATATATATATATATATATATATATAGAGAGAGAGAGAGAGAGAGAGAGAGATATGCAGGGCAGGGAATCGTCAATTAGTAATAAAATTAATAATTAACAATTTTGCCGGGTAGCTCAGTATGAAAAAACCTTTTCGGTAAAAAAACATTTATAATCATAAATATATAGGGATTGACAGTAACCTGCTTCTCCAACATACTGAGAATTCAGAAATAGCAGTGAAAGAACTACTGATTTCAAAACTACAAATTATTACTCCAGATTGATAGCGATATTTTTGATACACACAGAACAAAAAACAGTAGAGAAGAGTAAAAAAACACTTGCCTTTAGTTAATTTAGTACGATCGTTTCACAGTTAAGAGTAAAGAATACTCTATTCTGATCTTCAGCTAAATATTCTAATAAATTTGTTAATGTCTAAATAACTCACGTTAATTTTGACCATGTGAACATCAATACCACGTGAGGAAGACGTTAAGAAATTTATCGGCCAGTAAGTTCAAAATCGCTCGCCCTAATGAATTTGTAGTTTTGAAATCAGTAGTTCTTTGACTGCTATTTCTGAATTCTCAGTATGTTGGAGAAGCAGGTTACTGTCAATCCCTGTATATTTATGATTATATATATATATATATATATATATATATATATATATATATATATATATATATATATATATATATATATATAATGCATAAATGTATATAATGTAGTGTAGTGTTTGTATGTGTGCATGCGTATTCACACACACACACACACACACACACACACACACCTATATGAGTGTGTGTGTAGTGATTATATTTGTGTTTAAATGTATGGTTATAAATAAATACATACCTATAATTATTTATATAAATAAATACATATTTTTATGTAATGGAATGATTGGGATGGCCATTGTGATTATCACGACACCTATAAGGACTATATGATGGTGACGACGTTGGTTATGATAACAACAATATTGACAAGAGCGACGACGATGACGATGACGATGATAACGAAATGAATGGGACGGTGGATCATTTGAATGATGATGAGAACACTGACAAAACATGATGATGAAGGAGAGGGTGAAGACGGCGATGGCAATGATGATGTGGAGGAGGAGGGGAAGATGGAGTAGAAGAAGGATAAAAAGAAGAGAAACAAGAAGGTGAAGAAGAAGAAGTAAAAAAAGAAGAAGAAGAAGAAGAAGAAGAAGAAGAAGAAGAAGAAGAAGGAAAACAAGAAGAAGAAGAAGAAGAAGAAAGAAAAAAAGAAGAAGAAGGAACAGAAGAAGAAGAAGAAGAAGAAGAAGAAGAAGAAGAAGAAGAAGAAGAAGAAGAAGAAGAAGAAGAAGAAGAAGAATGTAAGCAGCACAATTAAGTCAGGCATTTATGGAACCTACATTTCAATAGAAGAAAAAAAATATAAACTGGTAATAAAAGCATGTCGAGATGGGAAGTTTAAACATGAAAGAGAATTTCTCTTAACTGTTGTCTGGAATGTTAAGTGGAAGATTGTGAAAGAGGGGAATGTATGGACATATACACCTATAAACAATACGTAGACATATATATATATATATATATATATATATATATATATATATAAATTACATACTTATATGTACATAAATGAGTGTGTGGGCACGCACACGCTCACACTCAGACACGCATATTGTGAGTAAATATACAGGAAGAGGAAGAGAAAGAGAGAGTGAGAACGAGAGAGAGAGTGAGAACGAGAGAAAGAGAGTGAGAGAGAGATATAGTGATATGTATATATATATAGGTATTGATATGGATATATATATATATATATGTGTGTGTGTGCGTGTGTGTGTGTGTGTGTGTGTGTGTGTGTGCGTGTGTGTGAGTAACTGTATCTCTCTCTCTCTCTCTCTCTCTCTCTCTCTCTATATATATATATATATATATATATATATATATATATATATATATATATATATATATATATATTTATATATATATATATATATACATAAACATACGTAAATAATATATGCAGAGCTTAATATATCTGTGTATATGGTATGTATACATAGACAGATATTTTAAAATTCTGTCTCGAAAATATTATGATTATAAAGGCTTGTGAATTGATGACCGCGTTATTCAACCCCATAACAATGAATAAATTAGATATAATCAACTTTTAAGATATTCTAGAATATGCATATATATTTTGATGATTTAAAAAAAAAATGTATCCAATAGATTCCAGTGTGTAAAATACGTATGTCGTATGACTCTCCCATCTGCATTAAATTCTTTTACAGCATATTACCCGGAGACAATACTCTATGGTAGTGAAGTAATTTTCCACACAAGTTTTGAATTAAAAAGGAATATTTGGAAGTATACTGATGGCGTTCATGTATTCAAAATATTCACTTTGAGACAAACTATTCTATTAGCGGGAACATAATGTCTTTTCTAAAGCATTAAATCAATGTAATATATTTCTTCCCCCTACAGATACCTTTGCCTCAATGAGATTCGTTTGATTATTGATTGCATTGGTATTTGAAAAAAAAACAAAATATTGAAACGCACACACATATACGTAACGTACAGAAACACACAAACCCACGAGTGAATCTCCTTTGGTTTCCTTAAAGCGCATTCGGTCTCATCAGCTGAGTGATAAGCGTATAGAATTAGAGTTTCAATGCACGTGTACGCTTAAACAGATCTTCAGACAATATCAGCGTTATAGTTAGATCGAGAAATATGTACATTTGAATTTCAAACAAAGTCCATCTTATTTGATTGTATACTGTTATTGTATTCAGTGTTTGACCTTCTAACGTGCGGGTCAGTTCGAAGGTGTAGGAAACCGTATTGCACAAGATCAACTAAATGCGATGAAACTAGAAATATGGTGCATTTCAGGCGTACTAATGTCCCATTGGTACCTCTACATCGAAGTGCATGCATACATACATACATACACACACACACATACTTACATACATACATACATACATACATACATACATACACACATACATACACACATATACACACATACATACATACATACACAAACACACACATTCATACATACATACACACACATACATACACACATACATACATACATACATACATACACACATACATACATACATGCATACATACATACATACACAATGTGTCTGCATACATTTGGACTGCTTGATTGGACGCTTGATGAGATCCGAGCCATTGATGTGAAAACCTGAAAAATACTACGCACACTTAATTTCCATATAAACAGTGACGTAGAACGCCTCTACTAAAACCGAAAACAAAGCGGCAGAGGCTTAACATCGATCCAAAATGCCTTTGAACGTCGCATCATATCCCTTCGGTAACATCTTTTCACCAGCAAGTGTCGAAGTGCATCCCTTGCCCAAGTTTGTATACATGAGCAACACTCTGTGTCTGATAACCTAAAATACATGCCCAAAGAAGTCGCACAGCTTCACCGCAAACAATCATCAGATTAAATGATGAGCCTATATAAGCAGAAGACTATGCATGGATATGTTAGTAGAAAGCTCTGTGAATATATTAACATCCCATCATCAAAGCAGTTTATCATGAAACAATAGCCGGATTACTACCTCCGACTTTGAGTGGTATGATGCAGGAAATGCAGTAAAATGTGACAATCAATGCACACTTTGTGGAGTTCACACCGAAAATATCACCCACATCATAATCAGTTGTCCGAAAATGTCATCATAGTATTATCTACCGATGAGACTTGTTGTTGTGGCTAGGACACTCTATATGGTAGAAGCCATAGCCACTCATAATAAAAAAAAAAGGAATACTGGTGGAATGTACTAGTGAAGATCTCAGTAGAATGTAAGCACAACAGACCAGTTATGATGATTTGAAATAAGAGGAGAAAAACTGTGCAGTTGTGGAAATTTGCTGCCCAGCAGATGTTAACATACAGCTGAAGATCAGAGAAACAGAGAACACTAATGCTGAACTATTGAAAAAATCTGCGGTTATTCTATCCAGAATACAAGTTCAGTTTTATACCTGTAATTATTGGGACCCTAGGATATGTAACACTGCACAAATACCTTTCTTCAGATATTAGGCTTCTCAAAACCAGAAAGAAGAAAGCTCATTCGAAGACTACAGATCCAATCCATCACTGGATTATCATTTACGTTTAACATTTAAATATATATGAGCATGTCTACATATGCAATTATAGTCATGAGAATACATACATAGAACATACAAATCTGCAAATACATACATACAAAAATACCCTGCTGTTGATGTTGAAGTTCCAATGAAGGAGCCTCGGATCTAGATTAGAAACCAATTCTTTCTCTATTGACAAGAACTCTTGAAATAAACTGAAGAGTATCATACATACTTACAAACAGACATACATTCACACATACATACATTAACTGTAATTTTAATATTCAGATGCGCAATCATCAGAAACCGGGTTGATTGTTACTGGGTTTCATTTGTGGAAAGTTTGATGTACTATAGCCTAAATTGAAACTAAAGTTGTAGAGAAACAGGAAAGATATCTGACGGGTAAATATAGATGCAGTAAAAGAATGATCTCGACACACGCTGTGTCACGTTGATTCCGCTCGAGAAGTATATTAAGAATACTTGTCTCGGTGGAATGATCGGGCAATTACAAAGTGATTCAAAGATCATTTAGTTCAACTGACCAAACAAATCAAATTCCCATCATCCACGTTACACACTCACACAGAGACACACATACATATACACATACGCAAAGACACACACTCACACGCACATACACAAATATATATAAACACACACACACACACTTTAATTTCCGGTAATTCTTTTGAAGAACTGTAAAATAAAGAAAAAGCATCTGAAGATTTACTGTTGGAGTAACTCATTACGAAATGTAGACTCAAAATAATAAAATTCTTTTTCATCGAGATTTTAAATTTCATCAGACACCACATTTGACCAGACTGGTTGCAAAAGTCATGAAACAAAACTTGAAACCCAAAATTGATTAACTCAGTGAAATTTAGTCTTGTGTCTAGAGGTTTAAAAGATGTAATGGTATTTATTTGATTTCCACGAGGTACATGTTATACAATATGGGCGAACTTCATTAAAATTTCAATTTCCTAATCCGATTCTCCGGTGAACTACTACTACTACTACTACTACTACTACTACTACTACTACTACTACTACTACTACTACTGCTGCTGCTGCTGGAGCTGCTGCCACTTCTGCTACTACCACTACCACCACCACCACCACCACCAGTGCTGCTACTACTACTACTACTACTACTGCTGCTGCTGCTGCTGCTGCTGCTGATACTACTTCTACTACTACCACTACCACTACCACTACCACTACCACCACCACCATCACTACCACCACCGCCGCAGCCACCACCACCACTACCGCCTCCGCAGCCACCACCATCACCACCACTACTGCCGCCGAAACCACTACCACCAACACCACCGCCGCCGCCGCCGCCACCGCCACTACTACTACTACTACTACTACTACTACTACTACTACTACTACTACTACTACTACTTTTATTGACTTATTTATGCTCTTATCGATATGCATATATACACATGTATATATTACATATACTTTTATTCTTTTACTTGTTTCAGTCATTTTACTGCGGCAATGCTGGAGCACCACCTTAATTATGTACATATGTCTCTCTCTATACACACAAACGTACTTATGTGCGTGTGCTTGTGTGTGCATTTGAGTGTGTGTTTTTGAGAGTGTGTGTTTGTGCGTGTGTATATGTATGTACGTGTACATTTAAGAGTTAACAATTGAAACACATATATCATTTTCACCAGTGATTTGTGAACACACATTCTGTTGACCTTAATTAGAATAGAACCTAGAGTAATGCCACCATGCGTTTTGGA
>NC_142928.1:142588800-142643800 GCF_046866305.1 Octopus bimaculoides
TGGAGTCATGTATCACTATTTAAATACAGAGTCTGTATTAGAGTGAGTTATATTTTTTTCCTTTAAGATTTTAATCTCACATTCATTCACAAACAATTTCTCGGCGTTTTCTTCCTATAGCTATTATATTTTATTTCATTTTTAACTACATTGGATAATATATTTCTCACTTTGGCTTTGAATTTATTCTGATATTGGGGACGTAAACATAGAGCAGTGTTTTAGGGAACTTGCAGAGGACATTACTGCAAAAATAAATTCCATTTATATAATTTGTAATTCAGCTTGACAGTAGAAATTGATTATGATATCAGCATATGGTAAATCTTATGACCGCTGAGAAGGACGTTGTTTCAATTCCTCAAATTACAGGATGTACGAAAAGAAGCGATAAGAGATACAAATGATAAGAAACAGGTCCTCGGTCAAATTAGAGTATGTGAAATATAAATCTTGCATGTCAAGTGCACTATTTCACGTTGTAACACTGCCATTTTTGGAGCCCTCGGGTTTTGACATTTAACCTTGAAATAATCAGCAATTTACATCTTTGAATGTGGGAAAATAATTCTCTATTCAGTACGCTAACATAATAAAAAAAAAAAAGCGTTACGCTAGCAGCAGTGATGGTAAAGCAGTTGAAAATGTGTTTTATGAACGCAAGCAGCCAGTATTTATTTTAAAAGATGACGCCATTGAAGTGACTGTCTACATGCCTTTTTCATGTATTTGAGTATGTGTATGTATATTGGATTATTGGTGCGTATACGTACGGTTTGTCGTCAGACTAGCATGCGTGTTATTGTGACATACATCAAAGTTGTTTCTTATTTTTATTTAAATATGTATTCCTGTACCTTTTTTTTTTTTATCTAAGTGAAAGAACTGAATCTATTCCAAACATATAAAAATACAGGGAAATATGTGTATATTTTCTAGCCGTTGTCTAAAAATATATTTCGTGTTGTGTCATTCTGGCTGCCTCCTTAACTATCACAGTCTGGTGAGAGTTATACATGCATGTGTGTGTAAGTATACATACGCATACATACATACCCGCTTATATATACCAACATACTCACAAGCACATATATATATATATATATATATATATATTCATACACATACATATATATACGCATACACACGTATACATACCTCTCTCTCTCTCTCTATATATATATATATATATATACATACACACATACATGCAAACATGCTTATATATATGCATTCAAAAGCGCATATTAATATACATACATATTTAAATATATATATATATATATATATATATATATATATATATATATATATATAATAATAATAATAATATTTAAAAAAAAAAAGGATTGACGTAATTCTTCACGAAGGTAAATAGTCAAAACGAAGAGCGCGATTTTAGATGTTTTATTTTTTGAACAACATTTCGACAGAACGTCTGTCTTTCTCAAGTTCAAACCAAAAGGTGATTGAAAATTCAAAATTTCAGAAACCAAACGTAAACTATGAACGTGAGTAATCATCGTCCATACGTTGATAGAATGACATCAACAGCTTTTGTCAGTTTTTTAATAAGCAGAAAGAAAGAAAGAAAAAGGAAGACGACAGAAAAAGAAAAGAAAAAGAGAGAAAGAAGAATATTCAACCAAACAGTTTTGTATAAATTTGATGATATTCTCCTGTCATATTATTCATTCCTCCAGGGCGTGATGTCAATAACCCGCAAACAAATTTCTCCTCATACATTCTGAGAAGTGAAAGTGGGGTACATTCAGGATATTTTTTGAGAACGTGCACTTTCAAATCTTCTTCAAAATTGCAGCCGCTTGAAACGAAATGTTCAGCAAGTTCTATTGACCTACTGTTCTTGTGCCTTTAAAGTTCTTGTCCATTAAAGTTGAAATGTTATTTAAGTACAAAGACCTAGATGTGGGGAATCATGCGGTTAGGAAGTAAGCTTCTTACTACAGAGCCACGCTTGCGTCCCACACAGCCACGCCTATACAGAAATTCATATACATGCAAGCAAACACGTGCATACTGTTTTCGCTATTGGATAGCAATCTCATACAAAAAACTTCATTAACAACAATCACTAGTGCTTTTTTTTTTTGTACTTTAATACATAACCTCTATTTAATATATATGAAAGTTATCATAAATCTATTTCTAAAAATCATGAAATATATTTTCGTGCTGGCTAATTTGCAATATGTATTTTCTCAAATTTCAAGTGAATTACATTTTTTTTTGTTTATAATACGCAGTTTGGGTGCAGTGTTTAGTACATAATCACGTACCAAACACGAACACATAAGTGGCTGAATGTATGTGTGTGTGTGTGTGTGTGTGTGTGTGTGTGTGTGTGTGTGTGTGTGCGTGCGCGTGCGTGTGTGTGTGTATGCGTTTGTTTTGTAAACGAATTCTCTTTCTTATGTATTACGAGTTTTTATGGGCTGCAAAATTTCTTATGTATCTTAGAACGTGATCCTCTTACAAAGCACTTTTATTTATACTGGGTACACATACGAAAAGCAAGTTCGACTTCACCATTTATTAAGCATAATACAAATGTACGAATTGCAAATCATTTCTTCTAGTACATCGTTAAGTTGAAGTGTATATTTGATGAAATTTAATTGCCCATTTACTCATTCCAACATCTACAATCTTTTTATTAATCATCTCAAATACAATAGCGGCATACATGGTTATGCTTAATAAATTAGATTATCAATACCACAGTTTTTTAACGATATTAGAACACGGATTTACTAGAAATTGTAATTTTTTGCATGCTGTATGTTCACCTCAATTATGCGAACTCGACAATCATATATTGCATCTGAAATGTTAGAAAGGTTTTACAAAGTCAATTCTCTTTTGCATGTTTCCATATACATAAATAATAAGAAACTAATACAAGATTACATTGCCATCAAAATTTATAGAAAGATTTCACAATCTAACAAATGAACGATATATATGATAATGACTTTCATCATTGTACATTATCATTTATGCTTCAGTGGATAACAAATGAATTTATCCGGCTAAGCGTCGTGATATATGAACAACCAGGATGATATTTCATAATGAACCTAAATACAAACAATTATTTCAAATATACGTTTGAATTTGTAAATCATACAGAACAAGACTAGATACATTCGTGGTTTTCTGAGAAATATTAAAATTTTACGTAAATTGATTATATTGAAGAAGAATTATCAGCTTCGCAAACGAGTTAAGCAGTGAGTTGTTTTCCTATTTTTCAACTTCATAATTTCCCTAAGCGTTGTCAAAATGTAATTGAGAAGGAATTGTATGATATCATACAGAGTGAGATATGTGGTGATTAACACAGGGGTAAGAAAATAGAGCTAATGATGAAGAACTCAATCTATATTCGAGATTATGATAACCGTCATAAGTTCCAGAGAATATTGATCCTACTGCAAGGAGTAAACTTTCCCCGATATAAACTTTGTTTAGCATAAATATATTTTGTAGTTTAGCCTTACAGAGCACATCCATTCCGTTCCCGAGTACATATATTTCCATTATTTCTACCGCAATTGGAGATAAATAGTATCATTCGTTACCAGATTCCGATAGATCAAAAATCTTCCACAATGATACACGCAAGTATATATGCGTAGACACACTCGTATATACGTATGTTTCTATGCATGGATATGTATGTGCGTGTGTTTACTCACAAACACACAAACACACACTCACACACTCACACACAAATATACATAAATAATATAATTTATACCCATCTCATATCTCTTATATCAATGGAATCAAGAATAGAGGATGTTTATTCAAGTTGATTCAGAATGAAATATTGTCAAGACACCTGGCTGGAAAGCGAAATTTTAATCCTCAGAGATATATATGAGTATTCGAATGCTTTCATCTATATTTCAGTCGACATTGCAGTGCTGAAAGCTAACTCGGGTCCGTTAACCCTTTTTTTTTTCTTGTTCAATAATAAACGTATCTTTACTTCGTTTCGCATATTATGGTTTCACGGATTCAAATTATATTGATTTTAGAAATAAAAGTTGATACAAATTTTGATTCTATACAAAGGTTTTGAACTGCATTTTTGGAAGGTTCAACTGAACTATCGGAAATAGATTTCATCAGTAATTTCCATGATGATATCATCATATAAGCATTAAAGTAATACAGCAGACATTCAGAGAAATATTTCGTAACTAATGATATGAAATGCAGATGTAAAGAAGCATTAGAATTTATTTGGAGTTGAAAGAGCAGATAAACATATTTAGTATAAAATGTTATGGAATCGGTATAAAATGTCACTCAAATGTTTACAGAGTTTGATCATTTAAAGCGCATCATATACATATGAATACACATATATAAACATATGTGTGTGTATACATAAGAGTATATATATATGTATATGTGTGTGTGCGCGTGTGTATGTATATGTATGGTGTGAGTGTATATATATATGTATATATATATATATATGCGTGTGTGTGTGTGTGTGTGTGTGTGTGTTTGTGTGTATGCATGCATGTTTATGTAGTTGTGCTACGATTTATACTTTTCGTTGTGAATTCTACAGTACGAGTAAGCTAACAGAAATTAGAGGAGGCATCAAAGTGTTAAAATGTCGGCTGAATCAATGATATCACATATTCACCGATAAGAGAATTTTTTTAAAAAATTCATGGATATGTCAATGATTTATATCGCTTTTCGCATTGCAGTACATGTTATTTTCATATTAACGTTCTGGGAAACTGTATGCATCCTGTCTTCAGTTCTAATTCAGCCAATACATTGTATCCTAATATTAATAATATTGAGTACTTCATTAATATATCTGTTTGATCTATTCCACAGCTTACAATATGTTTGCTTGCTAAACGTGGTAAGAAATATTGTTTCTATATTTGTTAAGTTTCCGTATATAGACGGATAGTGACGACTAAGAAAACTTTTTTCATCTCTTCTGAACTATTAACGTACTTCTGTAGGTGGTAACTCTCGTACGCATGACATTCTAAATAGATTTAAATTTAATCATCATAAATATCGAAAATTATAACTATATGTCTAGCTGTAGTTATTCTAAAACTGTAAATCATTTCAGTCAGAGATTGAATATTTATGATTACGAATTCGATTTGATTGCTGTTTGTAGAGAACCTAAGAGTTATAGAAAGCTTCTAACTCATCATCATCCACACACAATCCGTTTCCCTATATTGGGCTGAGGTTTGTACAAAGAGAAAGAATGTTTAAGAGAAACATTTGTCAGGTGTAGATCGTATAAAGAAAAACAACGAAAGACAAATGCTATCTTAAAGGGTGAATAAACTGAAATGGGCCGAGGAAAAGAATTTTGATTCATGGATGTGTGGTAAGAAGTTTGCTTCCCTACCACATGATACTGTATTCAGCGGCACTACACTGAACCATAGGTAAAGGTCTGTTGGTATAGGTTTGGGCCGAATAGAGACTGGTCAGTGAGCGTTTGGTAATTGTAAACTGAAAGAAGCCAGTCATATATACATATATATATATATATATATATATATATATATATATATATATATATATATATATATATATATATATATATATATATATATATATATATATATATACATATATATATATATATATATATATATATATATATATATATATATATATATATATATATATATACATATATATATATATATATATATATATATATATATATATATATATATATATATATACATATATACAAATGAAGAGACACATAGATAGCTACATAAATAGATAGATAGATAGATAGATAGATAGATAGATAGATAGATAGATAGATAAGCAGCTGCATAGGAATGTCTATGTCGGATGAATATGTGCTGAGTCAGTCTCGCGATCCTGTTACCTGCTAGAAGTTGCTAGATGCTCACGCTCCCTGTTAACAATATATGTTGTATATAAAGCTTGCGGGGGCACACCGATAAACAGCTGGCGGAGAATCTGCCTGGGGCTAAACCAGTGGTGACAGGGGGCAGATACTTTTTTGTGGCTACTGATTTTACTTGGTAGTATAGTTACTACTCTGATCTCTTCCTGAGATTGTGTAACTAGCTATTTTACTGATATTTTTGTTGGCACTCCGTCGATTACGACGTCAAGGGTTCCAGTTTATCCGATCAACGGAACAGCCTGCTCGTGAAATTACCGTGCAAGTGGCTGAGCACTCCACATACACGTGTACCCTTAACGTAGTTCTCGTGGATATTCAGCGTGACACGGTGTGACAAGGCTGACCCTTTGAATTAAAGGCACAACAGAAATAGGAAGTAAGAGTGAGAGAAAGTTGTGGTGAAAGAAATGGTTGGAATTTGTCTATGAAAAGATTCTCCTTGTTGATTCTTTCTTGTGTGAAGATTCTGTCTTTACATTGATTGTGGTGCATGCTTCGATGTTTTTGGGGTTTTGGGTGGAGATGTATGGAAGTATTTTGGGGTTGGGTGTGTTATTATGTTGGTTGGTTTTTAGTGTGTTTTTGTCAAGTTCCTTGGAACGTTTTATTCCAAGATCTATGAGTGTGCAGGGATATTGGCGTTGTAACAGTGTTTTTTTGAGTTCTTGTAAGCGTATTTCACGAGTGGTTGGGTCAGAGACAATGGTGCAAATTCTTTTAGCTAAATTAAAGGGGATATTTATCTTGGCGTGTTTTGGGTGGCATGAGCTAAAAAGGAGGTATTGTTGTGAGTCTGTAGGTTTGTGGTAGATGTCAGTTGTGATTTGGTTATTAGGTGTTTTTATAATTAAGAAATCAAGAAAAGGGAGATGATGTTTGCTGAATTCCATAGTGAATTGAATGTTAGGATGTGTGTTATTAAGTATGGATTTGAATTCTAGACGTTTTTCATAAGGTTCCTTCCATATGATGAAACAATCATCCAAGTATCTTTTCCAGTTATCCATTAACTAGATGTGGAAAAGGTGTCCAACTTTCTGGCGTGAGATTTCATATAGTGTTAATTCAAAAAAGGCTGCACCAGTCCTTGCGAACCTCATAATGGTTTTTTTTTAAAACCAATTTCTCTTGTTCCTCTGGTAACCTCATTTATGTCCTCACTTGCGCAGGTTGCCAAAAGTTCTATATCGGACAGACGAGCCTCCCGTTACGTAGAAGAGTAGCAGTCCATAAGGAACAAATCAATCTCCCTCAATACCGCCAAATTCTACTCAGTGGCCACATAGACTCTTGCGCCAGAAACAAAAGCCCTAAATTCATTATATTCCCTTTCTATCAATGTAAAGACAGAATCTACACACAAGAAAGAATCAACAAGGAGAATCTTTTCATAGAGAAATTCCAACCATTTCTTAACACACACACACACACCTCTCAGTGACTTTATTTCTCTAGGAACAGACATAAAAGTCCTGTTGAAAAAGAGTTCATAACTCCAGCTAAAAACATTTGTCTCCCCTTACACACACTTCCTGTTTTGACACCACATTTCCTGCTTAACACAAACTTTTAACCCTTTTTTTAAAACCTAACAAAACTCAACTCTCATGAATCCTTATTTTCCTACCATTATATACGTGAACTACTATTGAACTTCAAAAGCTCCTCAAAGTCAATATAATGTATGGGTATATTTATTTTTTTTATATATTATTGTATTATATATTATTTTCTTCATTTTGTACTTCTTTGTAAAAAACATTTTCATTCTCCTTCTTCTTGATAATTTGCTTTCGCAATGAAAACTGGTTAGAAATCTTTATTAAAATAAGCTTCCAGCTTAGAAATCTTTATTAAAAAATGCTTCCAGTTTAGCATTCTGCCTTTTTTTTGCCATTTTGTTTCCATTTACCTACACACACACACACACACACACACACACACACACACACACACACACACACACACACACACACATATATATATATATATATATATATATATATATATATATATATATATATATATATATATATATATATATATATATATATATATATATATATATGTATGTGTGTGGGTGTGTGTGTGTGTGTGTGTGTGTGTAGTCATGCTTGTTTTTATATAAAGTTATAATAAAAAAGATTTTTTCTATATTCTGGAGGGTTCCTTTAAACATTTGTAGAGTAGAAATTTATTATTCTTAAATAGGAATATTATTGAGAGTGAATTAGAAATTTTAGTCTGACGTTAATACAAGCAAAAGTATGCATACACATATATGTATATACATGTATGTATCTGAACACACACACGTATATATCATATTTATAAAGTATGTATGAATATATATGCATGTTTTATATATATATATATATATATATATATATATATATATATATATATGTTTGTGTGTATGTATGTGTGTGTGTGTTTATGTGTGTGTGTGTATGCGTGCGTGTGTGTGTTTGTGTATTTTACAGGTGGTTGTTTCTTAATATGCTGTTTTTTTAATTTTTATTCTATTATTTTATTTCTTAATATGCGTAACAGGACTTCACAATTTTGTTTTTTTCTGTATTTGATTAACACCATGGTACATCATTTACTAAGCTTCGAGAAACGTGTTCAATGTATGAGATCATTTGCTAAAACGGGCAACATCACTGAAGACTGCCGAGTAATGGAAGCAGCTTTGGGGCTACCGGTACCACTATGCACCACTAGAATATCATCCTTGTTTACAATTAATATATAATGTATGTAAGCACACACGATACTGTGGGTTCTGTATAAACTTGTACATACTCATAGAAATTGGAATCAAAGAAATATACACTCATTCTCATATATACTTACATATATACTTACATAGATATGGGTGCGCATCTATGTCTTTACGTGTGTGTTTGTGCGTGCGTCTGCGCGTATGTGTTCGTGCGTGTTTCTGTGAATGTGTTTATGTGTGTGTGACTGTGTATGCGATTGTGCGTGTGTGTGGGTGTGTGTGGGTGTGTGTGTATGTGTGTGTGTAGAATATTGCTACATCTGTTTTTCTCCTGAATTTCTTCAATCTATTCGTAATATCCATTAATATTTTATATTCTGTTATGTTTTTTTTATTCCATATTTATAAATAATTAATGTATAATATCTTGCCAAAGATGAAAATATAAATAAAATAATGATGAAAAGTAAATAAATGTTAAAAAGTGTATTAGGAAAACGTCTTATCTCAGATTTTGCTGTAACATCTGCAATGATTAAAACAAGAAAATTGTCTAGTCAATGAGATTTTAATAATAGATTATAAAATTATTGTTGATATTGTCGTTTTGTTTGCTGCCTGCAGGAAATACTGCGCAATGTCATTTCTTACATATATTATTGCACACGTTTGTGCGTGTCGTTTAGTACAGTAAAAATAGAAGGTGAATATATTATAAATTTAATGTTATATAATTTAATACTCGATATCGGTTGAGTAAAAATGAGAGACAATATGTACAAAATAAGTATGGCTTAAACCAAACTTCGGTTTCAGAGAATTTGCACATCCGTTGAGGAACAATAAATTACACTACCTTCAGCCTAGATTTGTATGTCATTATTTTCTCTTGTAAAATTTTAAAATGCAGAATGTCTTATCTAAAGTTCATTGAGGGCTACATAAGAGCCAAAAACGCTACACATTTTTGTTTTCTTCAAACTGTATATTTCATAACACCGCGATATTTGAGCAATTAGACAGGGCAACATTCATTTTATGCTTGTTAATAAATCGTATTAGTCGAAAGTCTGGTTTAATGCTTTAAATATATTGCGTCATTCAACTTCAAAGTAAAATTTAATGCAAAGAAGACAAGGAATTTCAAACGCAAACAAGGCATTAGAGAATGAAATGTATCGAACAGAAAGTGCTTGAATATGTGATGATTTGTTTTGATGTTAATTAATGTAAGGTGCTTGTGTTATAAAAAGTGAGAGATGTGCTGTAAGAATATTTTCATTGTGAATACAAATAAATATCTCAACAATTTAATTCAGGAGGATTTGATCCCTGTTCAAATTTTATCTATATTAACTTTACATTTAACTTGCATGTGACTAAAGCAATAGGAACAAGTTAAATATTGGGTATCGTTTAACGCGGTGAGACGCTCTCTTTGTGTCTTCTTTAAATATTCTGGTGTACTGGATGCTATGATTGTCTTTCTTTTAAATCAATAACTTGCTGATCCAAACTTCTTACATCCTATCTTCAAATGCGTGTGATAGTCTTTATTTTCAACCGTTCTTACACAGAGAAACATTATCAATATGCAACATAAATATCTCACAACCAATCTGCACGGATTCCATAAATAGACGGGTGTATTTGCAATAATTCCCGATGTAGTCGTGCCTAAGATGCTCCTTTAATTTCGATTAAGGGAAGATGATGATAAATGAAGAAAATATCACGCACAGCAGGGATAGCAGAAATCTACTACCGACCTTAAATATGTTACACCTACCATTGTCACAGGTTGTAAGAAAAGTACATACTTTAAAACGTCTAATTACTTTGCAATCATCAATTTTGTGACTAAGACATTCTGCTTGCAGTTTTTACGTGTTTTTATGGATGTAGGATACCGGAATATTCTCCATATCGTACTCACCAGTATATTTCTAAAGTTACATTAAGAGAAATTGTTTAGTTTGAAATTTGCGGCAAATCAAGTCCGCTAAGTCAGATTCATTATGTTTCAGCGTAAATTAGTTACGTCGTAATACTTTGAACTAAGCGCGTTTCTACATAGCCTTAAAAAGAATGATATAAGTGAAATGTAATATTGCATGTTTTCATAACAATGGTTGTACTCGCAATATAATACAATCACATTAATAGTTAAGACAAAACTTAGAAAACCTTTATGCAATGTAAGTCATATATCTATTCATTTAAGTAGTGATTGTTTACTTAGCGCACATTTCCAAGTAATTTTTGTCCATCCGCATTATATACGCGTGTGTACATGTGTGTGTATGTAAATATATATTTCACACATTTTTCTTTGTCATCCATATAAATTTGAATGTGATTAAAAACTAATGATCTCTAATTTAGAAAAAAAATAATTGAAATGTGATTATACTCTTAGAGTCCTAGTAAACTTGACCAAGTCAGTTGAAGCATATCAAATTTGGTGGAGGAAATCTATCCCCCCATGCGTTCTATTTCTCACCCTATTAATAATTTTCTTACTTTTTGGGAGTTAATCTGAAACCGTGTATTATTTTTCCATTACCATCTAAGAAAATACAATTAATTACACAAGCAGGACAAATTAAATATTTGTGTGAGTTTATTTCAGATGGGGAAAAGTCGTATTAATAAATCAATTTGCATAAACAAAATCAAACTCATACTGACTAGCGATCCACCTTAAAATATTACTTCTGAACACGCAGTATGATTGTGCACTTTAAGCAAAGATGATTGTAAGGAGAGCTGAAGTAGAGAAATCCTTATTGGAAGTTTTCGTTATTGATGAGGTTTTGTTGCCGCCAATAAATTTCGCTCGAATGAATAAATAATCACAGATGTTGTAGCAATGATTATTCTGGCTTTTATCAAAAACAACTTCATTATTTGATGCGACGGTCCATTTCACATAGCAGTAATATATAAAATTAAGACAATTTTGTTGCTATTTCTATTAGACAAACTGACTAAAGGTTTTCTCCTTAGACTCCGTCTGACCTAATGAGCAGGACTTCGTGAACAATGACTAACACAAACTGGTTTTGCAATATTGCATATCTCCCTATAACGTTAGATGCCATAATGGAAATTATGATTTACAGCTAAGATTTCAAGAGGTGACACTGCAATTACTTATTGAATTACATGTAATCAGTATCAAGCAACAGTACAAACTGGTAATATTTATTTCATCCTCAACACAACCGCCATACTAAATAGAGAAAACTGATAAAATAGATGTATAAACATGCAATTAAATAAAATATAAATATAAAAGTGATAGAATATTATCAAATTAAGATTAGCATCATTCTACATAATTTATCTGAGAACATATAGTAGAATCCAGGGAAGATCTTCAGACAGTAATCATGTGATGATACATCAAACTTCAGGTTATCAAAACTTAATCTCATGCTGTTCAGTTAATTTAGAGATTTCAATGTGATAAAAGACTTACATGATCAATTCTCATTGAATTCCAAGTTATTTTCTAATGGTCTACTCCCTGCTCATGGAAGCAAGTTTCAGAAGAATATTCCTTAGGAATAAGGTCTAAAACATTATTATTGCAATTCGCATACTAAAATCGATATTTTTGCCAAATGCAAGAATACATAGCTTCTCACGCTTTATGATCTTCACATTCCTAGAAATATTTCTGCCACTTTGTGACAGTCACTAAATTATGCTACTCAGTCGGCCTTTTCTTTCTCTGAGAATTCTGTTCATACATTCGTGAAAACGTCATAACTTATTTATTTCTTGTCTTTTACTAATTTCAGTCACACTCTGCGGCCATGCAAGGGCAAAGCATTGAAGGGTTTGGTCGAACCACGCGACTTCATTCTTTTTCTCATTAAGTTCTACTACTCATTAAGTTCTATCGGTCTCTCTTTAACCACAATGCTAAGATCCGGGTACGTAAAGAAATCATCACAGGTTGTTAACCTGTAGTGAGAGACAAACACCAAGACAAATACATACACACACACACACACACACACACACATACATACAGACATACACACATACATACATACATGGATGCACAGAAACACACGCACACGACACACATATATACATAGTGCTTCAAACCTCCTGGCTTTATGGGTATCGTCAAAGGCCTGGTATGAGGCCCAACTATGCTAGTTCTTTTACAGGGCTAAGAATAACTGAAATGACCGCAGCAATAAGTGAGTGCATCTGAGAGAGAAATGTGTTGAATATAATCATAATTAACATATTCTCCTGTATTTTCTTCTACACAATGCCAGGACATTTTCAGCATTCCCTTGTATAAAACGTAAAAAGATAGGGATTTTGAATCCGGGCAGGTTCCTTATTAAGACTTTGATATCATCCTTATGATGCTAGCCACATTAGATGATGGAGAACATACGGAATTGTTTAAGATAGACAACTAAAATCACTTCACTCTGTAAGTAAATCGAGTGTTTAATGCTTTGGATTTCATACAGAATACGTAATATATAACCAAGACATCATAAAGAAGAATGGAGGATTATACATCTTCAAATATGATTTCTTACAGTATTATTATTATTATTATTCCAATTAAAGCACAAACCGATACGGGTTTCTGCTAAGCAAGTATTCTAGTGTCCATTGGTGTAGCATTTATACGAATTTAGTTGATACATTTGCAGCACATATTCATCCAACATAGACATTGCTATGCTGCTGCTAATGTATGTATGTATGTATGTATGTATGTATGTATGTATGTATGTATGTATGTATGTATGTATGTATGTATCTATGCATGTATGTATGTATCTATGTTTCTGTCTATCTATCTATCTATCTATCTATCTATCTATCTATCTATCTATCTATCTATCTATATATCTATCTGTTGTCAGAGCTAGGATGCGTGCTCTAAGGAACGAAGGTGTTGGAGCCGCGCGAGAGGCCCGGGTGTCGGAGGCGCAACAGGGCAACAGAGGCACCATTCGGACTCTGGTGGACGAACAGGGGCGCGAACTGCTCGAGTCGGGCAAAGTGTGTGAGGTCTTTCAGCAGCACTTTACTCGACTGTTTGGGACGAGTGGCGAGCGAGAACACAGGGTGGACTTCAGTGCCTACCTGCACAGCCTGCCACGACTCTAGAAAAGAGAGGCGGAGTGCTACGAATGCGCCATCACGGCGGCGGAAGTGAGGGACGCGATGGCGGGATGCTCGAGGGACAAATCTCCGGGCTTGGATGGTCTTCCCTACGAGATTTACAACTGTATGCCAGACTTGTTTGGAGACGTCTTGGCGGCGGTGTACTGCAACTCTCAGCAGAACGGGAGCATTCCCGGTTTTGTGAGCCAAGGAACCATAACGCTGCTGAAGAAAGATCCAAACAAGGGGGACGTCATAGATAACTTTAGGCCCATCACTCTGCTCAATGCAGACATGAAAATTTTGGCCAAGGTGTTAGCCAAGCGGCTGGCGCTTGTCATCGAGAAACTGATCGGCAAGGCACAAGCGTGCGCCGTGCCGGGCAGGAGTATCTATGACAACCTCCATCTGATGCGCTACATCATAGAGCGGGTAATTAGGGAACCTGGCATGGGTGGGGACCTGATCAATTTAGATCAATCGAAAGCTTTCGATAGGGTAGACCATCAATACTTGGAGGCTGTCCTCATGGCGTCGGCTTCGGTCCCATTTTCCGTGGCTGGATGGCTGCCTTGTACAGAGGCATCCGTTCGGTAGTTCGCGTCAATGGGCACCTATCAAGACCCTTCGATATTGCACGTTCGGTCCGTCAGGGATGCCCCCTCTCGTCGCTCCTGTACGTATTGACTCTCGAGCCACTACTCCGGAAGCTGGCGACGCTGAGGGGCATCCCGCGAGAGTTGGGATGCGGGACGAGCGTGTCGGCATACGCGGACGACGTCACCGTCATAGTGTCTAGCCAAAAGCACATCGAGCTTGTCGGCGAGACGCTGAAAGACTACGAAACAGTAACGGGAGCAAAAATCAACCGGGATAAGTCACTGGGCTTGCGGCTCGGCACCTGGAGAAGCAAGCCCATGCTGTCAAGCAGCGCCGCCGTCGTGGTACGTTGGACTGACGGTCCGGTTGAGTTGCTCGGGGTCTGGTTTGGTCCAGACCTCCAAACGGAGAAGAACTGGGACGAGATAACGAGAAGGGTGGCCACTCTAGCCCGGCAATGGGCCGAGAGGAAGCTGTCCCTAAAAGGTCGGGCGGAGGTGGCGAACACGTACATCGCGTCCGTCATCTACTACCGCCTAAATGTCGTTCCTTGACCCGACCCTACCATCACCAAGCTGGAGTGCATCCTCTTCCACGTCTTGTGGAAAGGAAGCGTTCCGATGCTTAGGCGATCCGTTTGCGGACAACACCCGTTTAAAGGAGGACTGGGCATGCCGTGGATGATGATGAGCAGACACGTGCTGAGACTGCGACATCTCCGGCTCTACGTAGACAACGGTGAACAGGTGTGGTCGACGTTTGTGCGGCGCGCATTCCCGCAGCTCGTCTCCATGACCGAACTGCAGTCGTGGATCAAGAAGAGGCCGAGGAATGGCGAATGACACCGCGAGTGTCGCGTTGATATCCGGCAACTCCAACACTCCGGGTCAACCTTGAGCGACTGCATCACAACTAACGAATTCTATAGTGGATTAGTGGAGGGAAGGTACGACGACGATCTCAGGGCGAACCTGGGCGTCGACGAGGAATACCCGACCCGCCTGTTTAAGACGACTTTGAGGCCGGGACCTATGGACAACTTCCAGAGATCCCTGGCCTGGCAGTGCTATCGAGAAGCTTTACCCGTTCGGGATAAGCTCTACAGGCATGGCTCGAGAAACACGGGGCCGACCTGTCCGAGATGCGGGCGGAGCGACGAAACCGTTCTGCACGCACTCGTACAGTGTCCCACCATTTCCGAGCTGTGGGCTTACGTCGAACAACTGCTATCGTGTGTGGGACGAGTCGGTCTATCAGCCGAGTCTATCGTGAATATTGTCGCGCCTCCTTCTTTTAAACGGGAAGGAAGAGCTATTTTCATCGTACTTGTGGCTATGGCGAAAGAATGTGTATGGTGGACGCGTCTGAAAGGTCTAGAGACAAAGACTTTCCTCTCTGGGCAATCTCTCATCAACTTCTTAAAGTGTCATCTGAAGAGGAAGGTGAGAGTAGAAAGGAAAGTCTTGTCTAGTGAATGCTTCAAAAAAGATGGGTGAATGTAGCAAGGATGGCACGTGTGAATGACGGAGCCACCTTGAGCATAACACTATAAAAGAGTAAAAAAATCCAGACAAAAAACAAAAAGGCAAAAGAGAGTCACTTACTGTTATAGTTTCTTCATTGAGAATATTGACCAAGGTTACCGTGGTCTTTTCCGTAGGCTTTTCTTTCCACGGCCAAACCTAAACTGTCCACCCATCTTTTTACACGAAAACATTACTGTGTGATACACGATCCCTATTGATCGCTTTTTTTTTCTCGATCCCTTTTGATCGAACTTCCTCCTTTTTCCCTTCCTACGATCCCTTTTGATCGACACCCCCCTTTTTTCTCTTTCCTTCCCCCTCCCAAAAAGAAAAGCTCTACATTGTAGTTGTTCCATCATTGTTGAGCCCTGTGTGGCTAATAAAAGAAATGTATCTTTCTATCTATCTATCTATCTATATATCTACATATCTACCTATCTACCTACCTACCTATCTACCTACCTACCTATCTATCTATCTATCTATCTATCTATCTCGTGATCCTCCTATCTGCCAGAGTGTGTAGTGGTTCGCCCCTTTGCTAAATACATATACACACACACACACACACACACACACACACACACACACACACACACACACACACACACATATATATATATATATATATATATATATATATATATATTGCATATAAAGGGTGCAAATTCGCCTCGATAAAAGCCAGCGGATAATTTCCCTGGGGTTAAACAAGTAACAACATGTAACAGGCATGTTGATGTGGCGGGTGACTCCACTTTATATATATAGATACTGAGCTGTGGATAGAAAATTATATCATCGAAAGAACTGTTAAAACCTGTCTACTCTACTCACAATATATATACCCGATAATCTATATATTTGGAAGATCCTGGAAGATTTTGGTCCCAATGTTGAAATTGACAGACATACCAGTCCTAGAACTGGACGGCACTGCATCATACCAAAAATCGCGTCTTCCCTATCTAAAATAACTATACAGGACTACTATATATCTGCGGATCAAGAACCTGCAATTGTTGAACGTCCTGCGAGGCATCCGTAGAGACCTACATGGTGCTCAGGTGGAAGGTTTCAAAGAACGTCTAGACAGGTTTCTATCTGAGACACCAGGTGGACTCACATCGTGACAGGAGATACAAAGAAGAGCAGCTGCATCCAACTTGCTACATCACCAAAAACAATACCGGAAAAACACCGGGTAACTACAGGCGGTGCACCAGCATGACCTCAGCCCTGGGTTGAAACCGGTAAAAGATAAAAATAAAAATAAAAGATATATATGCACACACACACACACGCACACGCACACACATATACATACATATATATATATATATATATATATATATATATATATATATATATATATATATATATATATATATATATATATACATATACATATATTGATAGATATATATACATATATAAATATATGTATATACATATATAAATGCATATATATATATAAATATATATACATATGTATATATATATAAATACATATACATACATACATACATATACATACATATATATATATATATATATATATATATATATATATATATATATATATATATATATATATATATATATATGTATATATATATATATGTATATATATATATATGTATGTATATATGTATATGTAATCCCCAAAGACATACATACATACACCAAACCCGGGGGACCTAAAACTGCGACCCACAGACTAAAACTGCGACACACAGACTAAGTCTATTTATGGACATCCTCCTAAAACCATTCCTTAAACACATCAATAGCTATATCAGAGATGACTTGGATATGTTAAATCACCTCCCAAAGAAAGTCAAGGAAGAAACAATCATGGTCTCATTTGACGTGATTAATTTATACACCAGTATACCTCATAATTATGGACTAGAGGCAATTCAGTTCTGGCTGGATCAATTCCCGAAAGAAATCCCAAACAGGATCAGTAAAGAATCCATTACTAAATCGGTTGAATTCATCTTACGAAACAACCACTTCATGTTTGACAATACTTCTACCGACAAAAATCCGGAATTGCTATGGGCACTAGGGCAGCTCCAGTCATTGCGAACCTAACAATGGGTTACTTGGAAATAATAATATACCAGGAATCTTTATCCACCTTTGGAAACACCCTTTCCCAATACATAAAAGAAAATTGGAAAAGGTTCCTGGACGACTGTTTCATACTCTGGAATGAAAACACAGATAAACTCTTGAAATTCAAAAGTCTATTGAACAGTGTCAACCCAAACATACAGTTCACAATGGAGTACAACCAAAAGGAGCTCCCATTCTTGGATATACTAATTAAAAAAGTAAACCTAAAAATAGAAACGGACATATTTTACAAAACCACAGACGCCAAACAATATCTACTATTTGATTCATGCCAACCAAGACACACCAAGACAAACATTCCCTTAAACCTTGCAAGAAGGATATGCACAATAGTGTCAGAACAAAATACTACAGACTATAGACTACAAGGACTCAAAAACACACTAATTGACAGACACTACCCAGTTCAACTCATAGAGGATGGAATCAGACGTGCATCACAAATTGACATAGAAAACTTAAGAAAAATTAAACACAGCAACACACCTTCCCCGAAAATACTGCCCTACATATCCACATACAACCCCAGAAACAAAGAAGCCTTCACCATCATCACCCAAAACATACCAATGCTACATAAGGTCCCCAAATTATAGGAAATTTTACGCACACACAAAATCATTCAATGCTACAAACAACCAAAATCACTGAAAAAGATCCTCACAAAGGCAAAATTATTTTCCAAAATAACAGATGCAAAAGTAAAAATTGCGCAACATGCCCAAACATTCTAGAAGGTTCAGAATACCTCTTCAAAGAGGGAGAAAAATTCAAAGTTAAATCTGACTTTACTTGTACCTCAGAAAACCTTATTTATGTAATAAGATGCTCGGGCTGCTACGAAAACTACATAGGGTCCACAGGAATATCGCTCAGACGCAGATGCACTCTGCATCGACAGCAGATTGCATGCCCAGAATACCGAATGATACCTCTTAGTGGGCATATTGAGAAATGCGCAAAACAAATGCTACCACAATTTATAATCTTTCCTTTCTATCAATGTGCCATTAGAACACCAACACAAATTAGATTAAATAAGGAAACCTTTTTCATTCAAAAATACAAACCCAAACTTAACCATTGCCAACACATTTAAATAAGGAAATTCATCACCCCACTGAGAGGGAAAAAAAATATAGAACAAAACCATGGTAGATTAATCAAATTCTACCACGTCCTAGATTTCGATTATCTCCCTTATACCGGAAGAAATCCCTAATTACCTCCCCCTATCTAGAACTCTTCTTTTCAGACTGGAGCAAACACATGTTACAATGAAGTAGAGAAATTTGAAAAGACGACACGAAACCGGTTAATATATATATATATATATATATATATATATATATATATATATATATATATATATATATATATATATATATATATATATAAATATATATATATGTATGTATATATATATATATATATATATATATATATATATATATATATATATATATATATATATATATATATATATATATATATATATATATATAAATATATATATATGTATATACATATATATATAAGTTCAAAAAAAGGAAAAAGACAAAAAACAACAACAAAAACAACAACGTGAGGACGTGATACAGATTGTGTTACTAGACGCTCGGGAAAGGAAAGAGAAAGAGAAGATGACGTTTCGAGCGGAGCTCTTCGTCGGAAACAAGGAAAGGCCAAAGAAGGGAAAAACGGAGGAAGAAAAAATCGCCACCGATGTCCACAAGGTTAAGCAATTGCAGCGTGGAAGGTGTTTATATGTCATTTAAGAAACACACAAAAACCGTTAGATTCACTTCAACATTTAAATTACTCGGCATCCCAAACACATGGCCAACCCAACGGGGAAGACAATGAAGGATACAGGACTCAAAGCTTTAGACTCCAGGACTCAGGAGGGTTTCAGTATGAAGCACCTAGTTCCGCCACATAAAGCCGAGGGTGATTTGGAGCGATGTGATATACAGAGTAATATCCTAAATAAGTTTACATCGCACTTAATACCTATTCGGAGATAATAAAACTAATATAATGATATGATTTATGTTATAATTTGCAGTCACATATTGTTACCTGAGCGTTTCATATACCACGTAAAAATCCAAATATGGGTGCAGATTACGTATACTGAATAGTTGTGGTACTTATAGATGTGATATTTATAGATAACATTTCATATAGAATATACCATACTATATTTCAAATGCTTCTGGTTGGTAGAGTACTGTAATTGAGCTCAGACCATTCATTGAAAATACTACAGGCATCAAGAAAACTTCATAAAGACTTGTATAACGAAAGTTGAATTATTACGAAAAATTGCATTGCAATCATATCTCTTATCGGAGGATAAGACTGCCTAAAATATATAAAATCCATCTGCTTTCTTAAAGAAAAGAAATTACTTGCGGCACAAAGATGATGGTAATTTTGTTAGAAACATAATGAAGCATGCGAAAATAATATTTATCATACCAAATAATCAATACAATTTTAACTACATATAATTGCGTGAAAGTGAAGCAAGATGTGCGAACTACATTGAATAATAGCTAGTAAATTAATATAATACATCTTGACTACGAGATGCCTAGTGATCTGGATTAAATTCATTGAGCATACAAAACGGTGGTGGGCGATTTTTAAATATACAATGACATGAGGAATAAATATTATCGCAGTTTGTTTAAAAGGTATTTATCGATAAAGGGCAATATATATTATTTATATTAAGTGCGATATTCAAATTGATAACCCACGTAAAATGAAATTGCTACAGTTTCAAAATTATATTAAATTCTGTAAGTATTAATATTAGGCATCTAATAAAATTTACACAAGTGAATTAACTTAGAAACACAATGAATACTTTTATTATTGTAAGATAATATAAAATATATTATCTTACAGACTTCGATACCATGCAATTTTGTGAACTCATTTCTGAAGCTTTCTGTTGCAAATCTAAGAATTCTGTAAAATGTACACTACCACAACTCAGGCTATGTGCTTTTATGCTGGTATTCGTTGACCGATTTGAGAATGACAGGCAAAAACAATAATGAGTATTTTATATTACACGATTTATTTAACTGTGTAGTTTTGACCATATTATGACATGTGTATTGTTATTTAACTTCACATTCCTTACAGTAACACAAACAAAAAAGAAGATTGTTTTACACTAAAAGAATTTCCATGAAATGACTTGGAATTAATTTTAAAATATTGGGTCTTATATTCCAAAACCAAAATAAGTAACTATCGTCTTGGGTTCCAAACCGTTTGAGGTCTAGTCAGTAACCACACAAAAGACAGCCAGTTCCATCGACAAATCCAGACAACAACACCGGTCCAACCAACAGCATTAAGGTAATCTCTTTCTTCGCCGCCACCATCTTCTTAACGACATCAACAACATCTCTACGTACATAGCTCTACCAGCAAAACTGCACAAGTTCTAACATAGCACTGTTCGTGAAATACTTCATCATGGTTAACAGCAAATACACAGCCTGCGAGAACTGCTGTACACGTGACTCAGGCATCAGCATTACAACCACAACTTCGTACCACACGTACTGCAACTGGCTCCTCATCGTCGCCGTACGTTCTTGATACAGTATTTCTATTACCGAGTACACCTCAATACAAACTGGCATTTCTCATTCTAGTGCCTATGAATATTCGGCTAATATTTTCTGTATATTGAAACTAAAATTGACACTTCTTTGACGCGATTCCAGCTTCTCTTTCACGCACACACAGAAACACATGTCTATATACATAGATAACGACATACACACATGCATACATACATACACACACACATGTATATATATATATATATATATATATATATATATATATATATATATATATATATATATATATATATATATATATATATATATATATATATATATACATATATATATATATATATATATATATACATATATATATATATATATTTATATATAGATTGATAGATAGGTAGATATGGATAGAGATATGCAAATATATATGGATATATTTATACACGATTGAGTATATTAACGTATATACTAATACATATAGATACATATATATATATATATATATATATATATATATATATATATATATATATACAGAGTGAGAGAGAGAGAGAGAGAGAGAGAGAGAGAGAGAGAGAGAGAGAGAGAGAAAGAAAGAATGAGATAGTGTGTAAACCTTTCTTATCAATAAGTGAATTGCAGTAACAGTAATGGTATTTGTCAGGCAATATGACTTACATCTATATGTTTGTCCATTTGAATTAAGCATCTTACATTTAATGGTTTCCGATTAATCAATGATGCTGAAGGCTATATATTTATTGACACATGCCGGCTGAGTATACATCAAGCGTCTTACAACAGATGTGCAAAATATTGAATAATAATTATATTTTTGAATACCGTCATTGTAGACAATTATTTTTGCAAGGTATCGTCAATAATATACACAATAGTTGTTCCGTATAATTTAATTGTCCTCTGTCTGTAGTATGGAAATTTTAGGGATCTCCAACGAGATTTCCAATAAGTAAGCAAAAGATTGGTGACTAAATCAAAGAAGTTATTTTGATCGGACTTCTAACAATTATGCAAGGTTAACATAAGAATATAAATGAAATATTATGAATTTCTTTTGTCTGGCACGAGAGCATAAAAATGAGGGGAACACTACAAGGAGAGTTTGCAATTTATGTGAGAAATTTCAAAATAGATGAGAGGGAAGTATAACATATATTGTACATAATATACAAAATACTTGAAGACACATATGATAGCGTTTTTCTAATACTGCAGAGCCTCGGACTTGGGTCAGTAACTGAATCCCGTAGAACAAGGGTCAACTCAGAAAAGAAGAACAACAGAACAAATAGTTGGAAAGAGAAAGCGTTACTTATTTAATTCATGTAAGAAATCGAGAAATTTGAAAATAAAGAAGACTTCTTATAATTGAACAACGGAAATATAAAACGAGAAAATGAGTCGCTTAATATAGCAACAAAGAACGAACTTCATAGTGACAAATAGTGATAAATCTCAACAAGACGACGAATGGAGAACTGTAGGGAAAGTGATGAATGCGTTAAATTTTGGAGCAAGTCAGCATTATGGAGGAAGGAGTTTAGCCTGTTACGGACCCTGGGACTTCGCTGGCACTTAATTTGTCGATCCTGGAAAGATGAACTGGAAAGTTGACCTGACAACGTTAAGACAATGATGATAATAAAGAGACGGAGGATGGGTCTGATGAGAATAATGGTGACTTTGGTCAGCATGAATACATTCCGGTCCTGGTTATGTAATGTCATGTATAATGACCAAAGTATCTCCTCATAAAATGTGAGCTTACTATGACAGAACCACCAATGCAAAAACCGAATTAGAAGAGAACGTTAAGAAGTCACTGCTTTTGTGCATCAGCATATAATTCGACATACATTTTGGGCAACACTTGTTTCACTCACGTCTAAGAAATCTAAGATTGCTGGACGCATTATCCGGATAAGAATAATTACGTACTTTGATATACCAAGTGGTTTTCGGATTGGACGCAGTTGGATGGCACTAACCTAAAAAAAACCTCGTGAGAAGAAAGAACACTGACTGTACCTACCTTGATTTTGATAAAGTGTTTGACAAAATTGATCATGGAATCATCTGTCATACGATAAAGTATCTTGCTATCACAGGAAAAATCGGTGAATGGCAGTTTGACTTCTTCAGGATAGAAATCAATCTGTTTTCTTTTCGCAAAGTCATCAGTAAAACGTGGTGTACTTCGTGTTACAGTTCTAGAACCATTATTATTTATCAACAACCTATCAGGTACGTGTTCACAAGTGCCCTCGGCCAACCTGAGGAACTGCGCTGATGAGAAAAATATTGATGGCTATCAAATTCCTGAGGATGTCGTCACACTTCAACAAAATGAGCTAAAAGTCATTTATCGACGGGCAAAAGAAATTAAAATGAGATTTAATGCATCAAAACTGCAGGTTCTGGATTTCGTATGATTGCACACAAATTACATTAATTGATACCAAATAGCACCATGATTCAGAGTGCAAATAACATACGTTTTTTACGAGTAATCATGCCAAAGAATGTATCTTTCACCATCTACATCACCAAATTGACCACTAAATGCAGATATTTCATAGAGTAGATCCAACGAATATTTGTGTAAACAGAACCGGTAGTTAAGCAAACTCTATGGAAATCACTAATTCTGAGCATATTGGATAACTGCTCACAGCTTTGGTCTCGTCTTCTGGAAGATATTAAAGGGTTTCAATAAACGTTCACCAGTAAAATAATTTCGGTTAAAAGCCATAATAACAAAGAACGTCTGAAAGCTTTGCATCTTCGCACTCTTTAACGTCAAATAGTTATGTGTTGTACATGCAAACATATGTGCTCTTTTGTCACTAGAAACAATGAAGTGAAGTGTCTAAGTCAAACTGAACACACAAACTGCAAGTGTAAGTAGATTCAACTTCTAGTTATAATACAACATATCATTTTATATATATTCAGTACAATCACACGAAACGCCTACAAAGTCAATTACAGGCCAATTTTCATCCGTAATGTGACAACAAAACTGGAAGATAATAATTAAAACAGTGGTGCTCCAGTATAGCCGAAGTTCTACTTAAATTATAAAAGAATACGTTATAGTAATATATCAGTATAATTATGTGTTGTACATGCAAACATATGTACTCTTTTGTCACTAGAAACAATGAAGTGAAGTGTCTAAGTCAAACTGAACACACAAACTGCAAGTGTAAGTAGATTCAACTTCTAGTTATAATACAACATATCATTTTATGTATATTCAGTACAATCACACGAAACATTCTTGGACAAACAAATACGAAATGAAGGTTTAATAACAAGTAAAGAATAAAATGGGCAAGCTTTATTTATACTACGTACCGTAACATATTGCACCAAATGGGTGGTAAGTATTAAATAAACAAAAAAAAACGTGATGATAAGTTACGTATTATGAGTTAATTCTGATCATTTTACGAAATGCGACGTTCAGGAGATAAATCATCACTCTTAATTCAAAGGCCCAAAATATTAAATATAAGTAAATATACGTTAAGTAATGGAAAAATGGGAACTGAATAGTTAATTTATCATGTTATTAAATGGAAGAGCTATATTTGAGAAACACGGTAATATAAAAGTGAGCGAAAATAAAACACCGAACGCACTAGCTAATTTTAGGTGTTTGGCAGAAAAAGGAAGGAATCCGTACCAAGGGAGAAATAAATACATCTATTTAGAGAACACACACATTTCTTTTAAATGCCGTATACTCCATAGAATGACGTAGGGCGAAAAAAATTAAAGCACATGTAGTATACTGGCAAATCTCTACATGAATAAGCAACTATTGAAATATATCAGCCATGTAATGCTAAAATGAAATTTACGTTATTGGAAATCAACTAGTCAATCAAGAGCATCCTATACCCATGAGAAGACCAATCTCCCGAGAAATATCATCATACCACTCTCAAGTATTATTATACACAGAGAATTAGGCGAAAGCAAAAATTTCGAGAGAGAACACTGTTACAGTAAATTGACTACAAAATAATAGCAGTAGCGTAACAAAAATATTCAGAATTAAACTCATGGAAAATAAGCATAATGCAACAAAGCTACTTGGTATGAAGGAAATCATAATACTAACAAGAAAGCAACTACAATGTCATACAGCTATAGAAATGAACAAAACGTTTGAATAGGTTAGAACAATAAAAAACTGAAAATGGACTTACTATGCATATCTAATAACATGAAGTGTAAAACGTCAAACTTACCGAAAGACTTCACAGAGAGGATGAATAGTAGAAAATATTTGGGCAAAAAGTAAAAGCAGTGTCTGATACTAGCTGAGACAAACCTATGCCAAGTTACAAAAATATTCACCTCCCCCAAAACAATACAATGGACACTCCTTCATGTTTTTACACAGTACTGGAAGCACTTAGTAGCTTCGAAAACCAAAGCTAAATCACATAGGACAACTGCATTTTAATGCAAACAAAGGATTACAATTCAAAAATGTGATTGCTGTACTCTACAAACATATATTGACGTGTACCTTGTAATGTAAACACTCGAAAAGAAAGCTGGAGACAAAACACCACACGACACGTTTATGTGTTGATGTGTGTCTAATAGATGGATGTCTACAATGATTTTTTAAAGTTTCGGCAGTTTTGTTGTATATCTGATACTGGAGAAATATATTACTTTGATATTGAAGAGAGGTATCCTTTGATAGGTTTCTATTATTTCGGCATTCTTGGTTTCTGATTTATAATGAGCAAGTACATAAGTTTATTAGTGTTTGCTAATGCTTTCTAGATTTAGTTGTTTGTATTGATTTTAAAATGGTGGGGGGTTTACATTCATAAACAAGCAACGTGAATATTACTTCTGATCCGGTGATAACGTTTAGAACAGCTGAGAAGTGAGACACCAGGCATTGCTTGTGTAATTCGGAAAATTACATCACTAAACGGATTATACCAGATAACGCCCAAATGGCAGCTAAATATTTCTCTCTACTTTGAGACTGTTAGTAAATTCTTTTAAGAGAAAAGTAAAGTGTTTTACTGTAGCATTATTGCATACTGTGGAAATATAAATAAAGTTCATGCGTTTTTATACACGAAATTTATTGTTATATAGATGTTGTTAAAATATTTTGAAAACATTCAGTTTGATTTTGAATTTACTGCTTAGTACAAGGTTTTCTAATGGTTGTTCTTATTTATCGATCATAATTTACTCTCAGTCATTCGTTGACCAACAGTAGGAACAGAGAGCGATTCTGTTTTCCTCGTAGCACACAGTTACTATATGAAGAATATTTTGTAAAGATTTGATTCCTTTTAATTGTTTCATATTTTAAAATTGGTTTATGGTATGTTAGCTGCTAATGCCAGTTTTGTTATATTATCTATTATTTATTTATAGTGCTACCACATTTTGTTTTACACATGTTAATGTCTGTTTAGCCTACGTTCTTCAAATTTCATTTGTAGCGGATCTGAGATTTATTAATTTGATTTAAGTTATGTCTACCTCCTTGTGAAACTGAAGTAGATTATTCCATTGGTTATTATTTTACCGTTTTTTATCGATTATGTAACGTAATTTCTTTTTCTTCATGTATTACATAATATCCGTTTGCTATGCTTATTTATTTAATTTAATAGTTTTCATATTCTGCAGTTCTGTTAGCAGTATTATCCGTTTTGTCTGTGCTCTCTGTCTTCTATACGTTATCTTATGCATATTTTATCCTTGGTTACCGTAGATATGTAATGACTGATGTTGAAGATCTGGTATTTGTATTTGTAAGTATAAGTGGCGATTTAATGAAGATACTGAGCTTAGGTTTGGTTCCTGATTCTTGTCAGCAATCTTCAAGCAGCGTTTACATTTCGACATGTTCACAGTAGCCTATAAAATGTTACTGCCCAGGTGTCCACACCGTAATTATAACTGTTACTCAGCAAAAAAATGCGAGCTATACCGGTGTAGTGCTTGTTTATTTGTATATGTTTTTATGGCGAAACTTCTAAATATTGTCATCTTATTTTCTCCGTCATGTTTCCCAATGAATAAGTGTTTAGAAATTGCATGGGTTGTGACTCCTTCATGGCTTCGATTCCTGGAAGTGGCAGTATGGTGTTTTCTTGAACAAACGACTTTATTTAACGTTGTTCCATTCCACTAAACAGTAAATGTTTAAAACTGTGACAGAATGGCCTTCCGGTCTCGGGGTATGTTGGTCTACTCACTTATCCCGCGGCGTGACGTCGTTCCAAAGCTAAAACAACGCTAAGGGCATTGTGATGAGTGATGTAACACAACATCCGCTAGTCTGGTCGATACTGTAGCACTGTGATATGTATATACACGTATATCTATACATGTTTGTGTTTGTGTATGTGCGTGTGTTTGTCTATATTTTAATGCTTATGTTTACGTTATGAAAACATTTTTAGAGTAAATTCTAGGGTTACTCAATACATATGATACAGAACAAATTTATCATTCTTTAACAAGAATAGTTTTGAGAATGGCTTCGAAGTTTCCGCCTGTTGAGTTGCTATCGAGCTGTCCGATGATAGGTCAGTAGTGCAAAACTTTGAGGTCAATGTCAGTATTAACCTTCTTAAAGAATAATACTCCCCACACACGCACACCCACACGCTATAAAATTGAGAAACAACCTGTATATTTTTTGTGCTCCACTCACAAATTGCACTTGTAATATATGAATTATAGCACGACGATTTCTCCTGCTGAAAATCCCAGTTTATCCAGATTCCCCTTTAAGCATATTGATGTATGTATATATGTATGTATGTATGTATGTATGTATGTATGTTTGTATGTATGTATGCATGTATGTGTGTGTATTTATAAATGTATGCTTTTCAATACAGTGACCCTTCTCTCTCTCTTTTACCACAACCATCTCTCTATCTGTCTGACTATCAGTCTATCTATCTATCTCTCTATCTGCCTGTCTATCTATCTATCTGCTTATACATCTTCCATTGTCTCCAAAGCCTCACCCACCAAAAAAAAAAACAAAAAAAAAACAACGTTCTGTTATAAACAAAACCCAAAAAACACCTGTTTTATATAAATAAGCAAGATCTCTGTATTTTCACAGAATTATATTTGACAAGTTCGAAAGACGAACAAAAGCGCTAATATATGTATAAAATAAATGAAAGAAGTTATTCCAAAATTCTGACGACATTTTTTCAATATATATATATATATATATATATATATATATATATATATATATATATATATATATATACGTGCGCATGCATGCGTATACGCATGTGCGCATGTATGTATGTACGTATGTTTGGATGTGTGCATTTACGTATGTAAGTGTGTAGACTTGTTTGCGTGTGTGTATATGCGTACGTACATATAAATGTATGTTTATGCAGTGACATGTGTGTCTGCTCGAGTTGTATATATAACTGTTACTCTATCGAAGTTTGTATATATATGCTCCTCTCACCGCCATCTAACGATGACTCGATAAAATGCCTTAGATGCAGACATGCAAATACAAACATACCTATACACACACACACACACACACACACATATATATATATATATATAATATGTACAATCTTACAGTATGAACATATATACGTTTATCCATTTACACATGTTACTATTTTCACTGACAACGGACAGGTTTGTTCATATATATATAGAAATATATACACATGCATATACACACTTATACGCACGTACATACTCACGCATACATAGGCACACACGCGAAAGTACAAATAAATCAACGCATACTTACATACATATAAATATATGTACACTCATACTATATATAATTCCATATATGTATATATCAGAATGATGCATCTCAATATGTATATACGTGTCTCTACATGTAAATGAGAAAAAGGGGTCACTATGGATGGGTTCTCCCAAGTGGAATCTCGGTTTTATAACATTCCGATTTACAGTCGTGAGTGGCTTTGTACTACTGTATACTCACAGCTCCACTGATTTCTCTCAATAATGCATCAGTGGCATGTGTAGATAGGATGTCTAATCTAAGTCTCCCTAAGGAGTCACTGTGGCAGTCTACAGTATGCTGACAGAAGATGGAGTTCGGTTTTTTTTTCTCAATGCAGTTATCCAGATTTTCTTTGAAACTATCATTGATGCTCCAAGATATCACACCGTTGTACGACTCTGGGAGGACCGCATGAGTCCCTTTCTAGCACATAATTTGGTATACACTGCTCTTCGTTTTACAGTTCACATGTGAGTTTGTAGAACATACTACACAATTATTTTGACATGCGTTTCAATCAAATGGCTATGACTTAATATAGATTTGGCTTACAAATGTTTTCCATACTTAATATATTTACTGATTTAGCATAAATATATAGATATGTGAATTTAGTATGCACGTCGTTGCCAATTTCGAAGACGTGCGAAAGACATCATGCTTTGTTGTTACTCGCTACTAAATACCATTTTACTTACCTCTGATATGTATTTTGATTCTAACACAACGGGTCTATGAAAACATTTTCTGTAAGACAAAATCACAGAAACATGCCTATCAGTACTCTATAAGCGTTCACTACGATATAACTTTTGCGCTTATAAATTAATGTTGTTTCAAGTACTGCGTACGTAATTCACATATACACAAACACACAGACTGACACGCATATACGCATGTAAAGTGTGTGTTTGTGTTTTAGTGCACATGCGTATGCGTGTGTGCATGGCAATATGCGTGTGTGCTATGTTAGTATTTGTGAAATATATAGATACGTGTGTTTGTGTGGCTGTTTAATCACTAAAACAGGGCTATAAAAAATCAACTCAAAATAACGCCTACAAAAGATTCGAAATGTTTAAATAACGATTAACTATGTATAATATAATCACTCTTCTCATTTATATTTCTCTTTTCGCCAGATTCAAGCTGAATATGTGCCCCCGAAGCCATAATTATGTATACGGATTCCATTTTGGTTTTAAGAGCTATAATAGCTGGCTTCGCGAAATAGAAACTGGTTTAAAAGTGTTTTTGCATATTTGAATACTATACCATGTGTAATATTTATTCAAACACTTTTGCGTTGATATAGGTGCATAATTACTTTGCAGCAGTCAAAGCCGTTATTTATTGGATATATAATTTTCTGCATTTATCTTTGAAGTAATGTGCTGCCCATTTTGCATGAATGTTCTTAAAAGTTTAGAAAATCATCGATATGTTTGGAATAGATTATAGTGGAAATTATATGAGAAAGGATCATCATTCTATATTTCTTTGACTGGAACGCAAGAATAAGCAGCATATAATAGTAGCGGACACTAAGGTTTATCGAATATATATTCACTCACTAATTTTCAGCTGAACTCTGAAATTTTTGGAAATCATAAATATTTAGTCTATACTTTATGATAATAGAATACTTTAGAAAATGCTTATTCTCAAGAATGTTACTTGTGTATTCCAGATACAAGTATACATTTATATAAAACTATCAACTACTTTATGGTAACATATTTGGCTACCGTACACTTTCTTTGATATAAAATGTGTAGCGTTTACCTTTATTGTCGGTAATATTGTTAGTGATATACAGACATATTAAGAACCGAGAAATATATATATATGTGCGTGCCGAGAAATGCGTTTCATATAATTCCATGTAATATTTTGAAAAAAACAAACAAACAAAAGCTATTTCTTAATTCCACTTCCACTTATAAATATTTATTTCGGAAACGGTTTATGTTGTAGTGTTCGATTTCTTTTCTTTTCTTTTATTTCACTGACAAGCGAGGTCGCTAAGATCACATTAAACTGTAACATAGGGCACTAGTGAGGGAAAAAATAATGAAGGAATTACAGACAATTTTTGATGTTGGTAAAATAACCTACTATTTAATGACGAAATAAATTTTATTTCCAAAGCACAATTTGTTCTTTATGCAGGATCATCGAAATTAAGTAATACTTAAATTAAATAGTGAAGGCTTATACATGATAACATTCTCACAATTCCGATCCCTCATACCTCTGCTAAGGAAGTATATTATGAGGGTAAACCCAGTGTAATGGCAGATAGTGCATCATATTTTGTCTAAGGACCTCACGATTCTATCAACCTAACACCTTTAAACTTAAGAATGACTTTAAAAATAAACATGTGAACAGGATATAAAATATAGAAGGCACGCGTAATTTCATAGCTATTTACTGCTATATTAGGATAGAATTTATTACACATAACCATGGTTACGTACTCACAATAGCTTAATCCATGTATTTACTACAGAACGAAGCCCAGCTTCTAGGAAACCAGTAGCTGTTCTTCCTTTTGTTGTTTAGGATAAAATATATTTATTATTTAATATATTCCATTCAGTTATTGCGTGTTACTCGTTATATTAGTCGATGCTTTATTTTTCTTTCTTAGTTTCATTGACATTGTATTACAGACAGCATACTTAAAGTGTCGTTCAATCTCACTCCTCAACGCTATTTAAATATCTTTAGCAATTACTGACTGTTACAAGCATTCGAGCCAGTTGTTTCCTCAGAGTATTTATTCATCCTTCCCACCAACCAATCTTCGATGCTCTGGAGAGTGTCATGCGCAATTCTCATCGTCCTCTAAACGAGTTATTGCAGCGAAAACAAGAATACTTATATGGTGCATCTGTATAAGTGCATCTGTTCTTGCACAAAGATGCCATTCTTCATATAGATTCCTGATAATTCGAAAAATGGGCAAACCATGCGAGATGATTTATGCTAGTGTGTATTATCACACAATGGGAAGTTCATATTGACCTTAATTTCAGGAGCAAAAAGTTGGTTTTTAAATTGCAAACATTTATACTGTACTCACATTATAGTTAAAATGTTTTGTTTCTAGATGCAAAATTGTGACTAGTACATTCAGTGATCATAATCTAAATATTAACTTTCTGAAAATTTATTCGGATGTCCATTGATGACGATGGGGAGCCGCAACTTTCACTTGTTTCCTCCTCACTCCCTCTTCTCTGTATCAATGAAAGACGTGCCACCAACTCCGGGAGTGCCCATTGTTATGTAAATATTTGTACACCTCAGTATAAACTCTAACTTTTCTAGTCAAATATTATATTTTATATTCTAGTCAAATATATTTGCAACTTATTAGAAATATTCATCAACTGCATAAAAATAATTTGAAAACACCTTGCAACGAGGGTGGCGTAGCGACATTTATCTCCTATTGCACTCTCCTGAAGCATAAACAACATACAAATATTCCATCTTTACTACCAATCAGATATCTTTAACGTAGAAGTGTCTAAACCATAGAGACTGACATTTATTTCATGTTCATAACATATTCATAAATTGTCTCAACGACAAACAACTACTTCCGTATGTATCTACTGCAATGCAACGATGATATCATCACTCGCTCATCAGAAGTTGCTGCTACATCTTACAGACTGCCTCAAAAGCAAAGTGACGAGATATGAGGATGATATGACACTCTAGTAAATCCCTTAACTTGGTTTACACTTGTGTGGGTCATATATATGTATGTGTGTGTAAGTGTGTGTGTGTGTGTGCGTGCATGTCCTTGGGTGTGAGTGTGTGTCTGTGAATATTTGTGAGTGTGTTTGTACTCTTTCGTAGTTAAAATTTATCCCTTTTAATCTTATTATTTTTCATTCTCACCTGTTTGATTCTGTGTCAGTTTTGTTCACTTACTCCTGCAGTAATCGTTACTTTTTCTATAGCTACCCGTATTGTTCACATCCAAATTTGTACTATTCTCTGCACGCAGTTCTTTTCTGTAATTTTCTCCCGATCCTGCTTTACTCGTAACATTTAACTAGCAAATGATCAAAAGAAACAATAACCGGCTGAATTCCACTATTCTCGGCGTGTCTGCGAGGTACATACATACATTTCCTGCATTACTACATGTAGCAATATATGTAATATGACTCTTAGATATATGGGGCCGCAGTGTAACTAGAAGAGAGAGAGACACACATGAGTCAAATATGAATTCTTGAAGGTGTTCCTCTTTGCGATAGGTTTGGTCATTGAACACTGATCCAGGGATTTACAACCACATGTTCTTACACATTTTCGGGGTTACTTTTATATAAATGATATAATCTTTAAATCTTGCATTAAGCTTTGGGATATTTGAATTTTCCTCACGGTTCATGATAATCGTTAACCTAATTATTAAGACTAGTAGACACATTTTGTCTTCTGAAATGTAAATTATTTATTCACATAGAGATTTATTGGAAACATTGCTTTTAAACATTTATATATAAATTACTAAGAGCATTGGCAATTTGAAACTTATGCATTGATACATTCAAACAGACATTTCGTGCCTGTCAAATAGATAACCAATAGAACATATTTCTAAAGAGCAATTATATATTCATCTCTGAGAAACATAATTGTCAGTGATAATTATCATATAAGCATAGCTATGTAGCATGATCGACTGAATATAACAACATACTTCGTCTATAAATCTAATTCTCACGTTATATTACAGCAACAGTGAGGTAATATGATGTGATTATAACAGAGAATGGAATGGAACATTCATTTATGAAATTTACATACATGAAGGATTGATATTCGGTGTTGTCTAGACAAACACATGCGTAAACATATAAATGTATATATATATATATATATATATATATATATATATATATATATATACATATATATATATATATATATATATATATATATATATATATATATATATATATATATAGTATATATATATATATATATATATATATATATATATATATATATATATATATATATATATATATATATATACATATATATATATATATATACATATATATATATATATATATATATATATATATATATATATACATATATATATATATATATATATATATATATATATATATATATATATATATATATATATATATAATATATATATACATATATATATATATATATATATATATATATATATATATATATATATATATATATATATATATATATATATATATATACATGTATATATATACATACATACATATATATATACATATATATATATATACATATATATATATATATATATATATATATATACATATATATATATATACATACGTATATATATATATATATATATATATATTATATATATATATTATATATATATATATATATATATATATATATATATATATATATATATATATATATATATACGTATATATGCATATGTAAACATGCATAACTATATACACATATGCATGTGTGTGTGTGTGTGTGATTTTCTTTGTGTAAACTTGCGATGCGACTTGCAGTTGATACACTTCAAATATGTAGCTATTCTATTTTGATATTTTTGAGAGGAAACCCAATGTTCTCAGCAGGACAATTACTGCGAACGATCTATCAATAGAGCGATAGCTATCGTCAATTTTCACTAGGTGCTTCAGGCTTGTCAGAAGATTACTTAAATCACTACAAAAAATCACTGCTGAAAAAAAAATAAATAAAGACACATGAAAATACACGCGTCGCAGTATTTGGTTGCATCATTAACTAACGCACCTATTGGCTAAGTCCAAGAGTTCAATTACACGCGCGCATACACAAACATATATATATACAATAACGCAAAACCAATATAAATGTTGCGTACACACATAAGTACATACATACGTATACATACATACGTATACATACATATATGTGTGTATGTATATTTTAAAGAAAGTTTTTGGAGTGATTATACATAATACATAGTACATTAATTACCTGCAAATTAAACCCTTATGATAGACAAAATTTTGCAAATATTCATAATATATTAAACGAAATCGATTACTGTGCATATTAAGATAAAGTTTTTCAAACATACCCTTGAATGTCTTCAGATTTATCTATAAACAGCTAGATATTTGTAATGCTGCAATGTTGTAAAAATATATGTAGAGATTTTAGCAGACAATTTATGTAAAAGACATGCATAAGCATTATTTTTTAACATAAAATATTGAATCTAGTGTGTTTAATCACATTGTTTGTCGGCAGCTAATTTCAGATAAAGCGAAGCGTTTAACATTTGTATTGCTCCTACCATGAACGCGAAAATCTCTTCCTATAATGTATAGTATAGTATAATATTGGAATAAAACAATACTTCAAAATACTATTGAAATTGCTAGTTTTCTTAATATATAACCCGGCTAATGACGACGTTTTAGTTATTGGTTGACCATCAATACTGATGCGTATTGTGCATAATGCTTAAAGGCAGCTAACGTATTCATAGGGAGAAACGTCTGCATAGTTGTGTATTTCTCTCACTCCACCACATTCTCTTTATTTACGCACCTATATATATATATATATATATATATATATATATATATATATATATATATATATATATATATATATATATATATATATATATACATCTATTAAACTCAGTCGTTCATTTACATGTATATGTAGTTTTGCGCTTTTGCATGTGAGTTAACCTATCATATATCCATATTTGCATTTATCAGCAATACATATATACCTTATATTGATTACTGATTCAAATGCTATTTTTAAACATTAATATTAGTTACAATGTTTCGTTAATATCAAACTTAGAAAGTGGATAAAACGCTATAAAATTTCGGATAATATATTATTAATATTCAGAGAAGACGATCAGAATATTAATTCTCGAACCATGTTAGTTATTACTTTCACTCTGCTTATGACATGAATCAAATCTTTAAGATAATGTGTACAACAGTGAATTAATTTACATGCATTTCGTGTGCAGCTTTCCTGCAGCACACACATACCGTTTACGATTCACTATCAGCGCATTTAACTAGCGTAAACATGTTGATATACAATTAAGTAATGGCTTACATATCGCAAACAATGAATGACCCGCCAATTAATAACTAGCTGGACGATATCATTTGTAGCCCGTTCTTTAATTTCATGTATGTAGTTAACTTTTGGGGGTATTTATGTATAAACATCCCCCCGCATCCTAAACTATCGCTATCACTTGATATGAAAGTGCGTCAATGTATCTAATGCCATAAAATTTTCGCTGCAATGCTATCAAGTTTTCATAAAGTTTTAGTACTGGGAATAATTACAATGGCGTAATTGTAATTCCAGTATAAACAAATACAAGTGAACAGGTTCATAGATGTTAAAGAAATTCTAAATTTATTTCATGGCATCAAATACTATAAATTAATGAGGCCATATTTCACTCTTCTAGAGAATAAGCTTAGAGAAATTTCCAGCAAACGAAGTGCATTTTCTCACTCACCGCAAGAAAATAAGAAGCAAGTGACATTTCATTTGCATATATGAAAAGAAGAAAGATACTGTTACGGTTTTATTCACTGCAACATTATTTCCACATAATACACAGCTAATGAGAATGAGTTTACTTATTTGTTGATTTCGTGAGCGCATTAGGCATTCCAGGTTACATGGAAGATGAGCTAGTGAAAAGTAAATGGAAAATGCAAATGAAATAAATTTCAACGAAAGTAGGGCACATACACACCTATATATATATATATATATATATATATATATATATATATATATATATATATATATATATATATATATATATATATATATATATATATAGTTTCTAAACGAGAGATAAATATTTCTCCGTATAGAATATACTTCGTAATGCTTAAGCAGGTAGAGGAGTAAATATAAGATTAAGCAAGCTAGACAAGTCCATGTACAAAAAATATTACAAACATTTAATTCAAAGAAATGTATATATGTTTAAATATAAAATAGTCCAAATTACACAGAAAAGAAATATCAGAAATTGAATTACGTACACACACACATAAAATTTTAAGGATCCGATAGAATCGAGGAGTTTAAATAGGAAAGACACCAAAATAGAGTCAGGGATAACGCAACTGGGCACTGTGTTTATGTGTGTGTGTGTTTGTGTGAGTGTGTGCTTGTGTGTGTGTGTATATATATATATATGTATACAGTATTCACTGAGATGAGGTAAGTCTTATCAACAATGTGCATGATCACATCTATTCCAGATGTACTACACCGGCTTTTCACAGGATATTTGATCTAGGATATTGAATATGTTCACTTTAAATAAGACAATAATATCTAATGAAATTATGAATCCGTTATCATTTATATATTGAAATTAGCAGTAGCATTTCTCGTATCAGTACAACGTTCTATGTTCTGTCTATTTGACTTGACAAAATATTTTACCAGATCAAATAGCAATGCAATAAACGAAAAAGAAAAAAAAAAAAAATTCTGGTCAGATAAGAACATATCACACTGTTACCAGATGATGTACATCCTGATTGGCCAGATACTATGGAATCTATTCCCTTCAATGAATACGTCACGTACTTCAGCATGATTAGTGTATTTGTATGATATAGTAGAATTTTTCTTTTCGATAAACTTTTACCTACTAGCATACATAGTCACACACACAAAGACACACATGCCGAGGTATATGTAGGATAACAACTGTTTTAATGCTAATACATATTGAGCTGTAAGCGTATGGGCGTACATATTTGTCCGAGTACGCTTGTGAATATGTGCTTATATATATATATATAAATGTGTGTATGTAATATAATATATGTATATATATGTGTGTATGTGTGAGTGCGTATGTGTGTGTGTGTGGGTGGGTGGGTGTATGTATATATATATATATATATATATATATATATATATATATATATATATATATATATATATATATATATATATATATATATATATATATATGTATATATATATATATATATATATATATATATATATATATATATATATATATATATATATATATGTATATATATATATATGTACGAATATAATATTTTTGTTATATATGTGTGTGTGTGTGTATACATACACAAATTCACAGACACACTGCTACGCACGTGTATGTACCGTAACTGCTCATGTATGATTATAGATACAAACTCACATAGACATATATGCACATACACATGCGGTTGAATATTTGTATGTGTATTTACGTATATATCTATAAGACCGCGGTTGTGTAAATAGATAAACATGAGTGTATGACAAATATTTGCAGTTATTTCTATCTTTTTTCAATTATATTGTCACTAAGATACTTTCAATATTGCTTTTAAATACCTAATTTTGCTTTGAGAGAATGCCCATGTATAATATTCAAATTTAGTTTTACATTTTGCACTGTATTCATGTGCGTAGGAAAAGGCGGATAGAGCGAGAATTGAAGAAGTGTACGGACAAAATAGCATAGACGCACCGACACACACACACACACACACACACACACACACACACACACACACACACACACACACACACATAAAGACACACACAAGCACACACGCACTCGCAGGCACACATGCACGTAGAGGTATGCACACAGGTGTGTGTGTGTGTGTGTGTCTGTAATTGTATTTATATTTATACTCGGACACACAAGTATGTATATATTTTATACAAATATATATATATATGTGCACGCACATACATACACACATGCGCCTACTATATTGCTTCATATTGAGATATACATATAAATATACGTAAGTCATATTCAAAGGCATACTACGTATGAATATATACATGTATCCGTGTACGTGTATTTGTATATGCGAGGTTGGGTGAGCGTGTGTGTTTCTTAGTATCTGTACCATCCTGGTTTTTATGTAGGTATGTATGTATGTATGTAAGTGTGTATGCATGCATGTATCTATGTATATAGATATATATGTAGATATGTGTATACATACATGTGTGTGTAAATATATATATATATATATATATGTATATATATATATATATATATATATATATAATTACAGTATATTCACACATACATCTAAGTACATACATATATGCATACATACATAAATAAATACATACGCATATAATATAAACATATAAATAGGTATATTCATGCGATATATGCCTTTGCTTGTCTGTGTCTGTGTGTGTATCTATACGTCTGTCCATGCGTGTGCGTTTCAGCGACACGTTCGCACACGCAAACATGTATATTGATGATATATATTTTTCGTTTTTGACTAATTTCCGTTTATTCTTGACATATTCCATATCCGAGGAAATCATTTTTATTTATTCTTCATATATATATTTTTTAAGTTGTTTCAATTCAATTTTCCGTGAGATAAAGAGCTTAGCGGACTTTAATTAAAATGTCAAACTTTTGATTCTCTACTCTTAATTGTATCTTTTGCTGTTCACCCCATTTTTATCCGCCAACTTTACGATGTCGCTTTTATCATTCATTATATCTTTGTAATAAAATTGTGGTATTGTTTTGTTGTTATTGTTTATTTGTAATTTTGCTACGTCACTTTATTTCATTTTTGAAAATTTTATTCATATATTGTTACTTTTTAATATATTTCATTCAACCAATCATTCTAAGAAAGGCTACTTATTTTTATATTAGTATTCTATTATTGCAATATTGTATTTATTTATTTATTTACTTAAAGTTAAACGCACAAATATTGAGAACGCATGGCTGACAGCTAACTACTCACTCGCAAGCAGTATCTCACAAGCAAATACACAAATATACATATGCCTGTAAAATATTTCAACGCATACATATGCAGTATATGTATGCATGTATGCAAGTAGGAATGTATGTACCTACGTATAAGTATATGTATATATATATATATATATATATATATATATATATATATATATATATATATATATATATATATACAAGAATAAGGGCAGGGAATCGTCAATTAGTAATAGAATTAATAATTAACAATTTTGCCAAGTAGTTCAGTATGAAAAAAACCTTTATCGGTAAAATCATTTATCATCGTAAATATACAGGGATTAGCATTGAGTTGCTTCTCCAACATACTGAAAATTTAGAAATAGCAGTCAAAAAACTACTGATTCTGAACTACAAATTTTTCTCTAAATGGATGGCGATATTTATGGCGCACATAGAACAAAAAACCAGAGTGAAAAGCAAAAACAAACCTGCCTTTAGTTAATTGGATACGAACGTTTCGCGGTTAAGATATTAATCTATTCCGTTTCATCAGCCCAATATTCTGATAAATCTGAAAGTGTCTCTAAAAAATTCACGGTAATTTCTGGCCATGCGACGCCAAAAATCAACGAGAAGAAAAGGCACTTACGAATTCATCGGCTACCGAGTTCAGGCATCCCATCTCAAAAGAAATCCATTCCATGTGCGTCACAAAATATGCGCCATAAATATCGCCATCCATTTAGAGAAAAATTTGTAGTTTAGAATCAGTAGTTTTTTAACTGCTATTTCTAAATTTTCGGTATGTTGGAGAATCAACTCAATGCTAATCCCTGTATATTTACGATGATAAATGATTTTACCGATAAAGGTTTTTTTCATACTGAACTACTTCGCAAAATTATTAATTATTAATTCTATTACTAATTGACGATTCCCTGCCCTTATTCTTGTATACTTTATAATTGATACCTCTAAGTTAGATGGTTAAACCGTAATCCCTTCACACGGGACTTTTTTTCATACGGGACTATTTTGTGACGCACTTGGAATGGATTTCTTTTGAGATGGGATGCCTGAACTCGCTAGCCGATGAATTCGTAAGTGCCTTTTCTTCTCGTTGGTTTTTGGTGTCGCATGGCCAGAAATTACCGTGAATTTTTTAGAGACACTTTCAGATTTATCAGAATATTGGGCTGATGAAACGGAATAGATTAATATCTTAACCGCGAAACGTTCGTATCCAATTAACTAAAGGCAGGTTTGTTTTTGCTTTTCATTCTGGTTTTTTGTTCTATGTGCGCCATAAATATCGCCATCCATTTAGAGAAAAAATTGTAGTTTAGAATCAGTAGTTTTTTGACTGCTATTTCTAAATTTTCAGTATGTTGGAGAAGCAACTCAATGCTAATCCCTGTATATTTACGATGATATATATATATATATATATATATATATATATATATATATATATATATATATATATATATATATATATATATATATATATATATATATATATATATGTGTGTATGTATGTATATATATGTGTATGTATATATATATGTGTAGGTATGTACGTATGGAGGTATGCAGGCATGTATAACACCCCTACAATATTAAATTATTTTTCGGTAGTAATTATTCAATCTCAGATAATAGAATACATTTAGCATATCAGGAGCCCAATATCCTAATTCCATATGTATGCATGGTGATTTATGGCATGATTTATGGGAACTCAGAAATGGTGAAACTCTGTCTTTGCTTCTCTCTTCTTCATCGTTAATATTCATCTTCATCGACATCTGCATCCTCAGTAGTTTAACAGATTCATCTATGTGACGTAACATCACTTGAAGTAAAGAAAAGCTTAAAACAGATGGAACTATTCAGAATGTCCCTGTTGTGTCGACACCTCCAAGCGAAGAAGTAGGATCGCCCAAGACATATAAATAGAAGTAGTCTGACCGTCGTAGAGAGTTGAGTAACTGTTGAGTTACTGACGAGTAGCCGTTGAGTACAGATCATCCGAAGGTGCTAGATAGCAGTAGCTTGAGAAATAACAGTCCGACAGAAACGTACCGGAAGACCAGGTGCATCGGTGATCTTCACGGAGCGATAAAGTAACTAGAGACATATTGCAAGATTTCAAGAAAATATTTACGGCAACCGAGTAGTGAAGTGAGGTTTTCAAAATCAAACGTTCGTCACATCTCAATGCACTGTCATAGAAAAATTTACTTTCCCATAATAGTTCATGTTTTCAAAGAGTAGAGTTTTCCGAGTCGTTCTTGGCTAGATATGTAAAAGATGTACACATAGCAACAAATAGTGTTTGGAGCGATGACGTCGCGTATATATTAGACGGCTAAGTTAACCTCCGCAATTGTTCCTACTGTTATTACAGAGGAACATCATACTAAATTATCAGGCATTACAGTACAGTGTGACTCGTCTCCGAATGGACTAACTGGACAGTTCTTTTTTGACGGTACTGTGATTGATCTCATTTACATGAACTCGATGCAACATGTCATGCCAAACATTCAAATGGGCTTTGAAGTTGTGGAGTTATATTTCCAACAATGTGTGGCACTTCAACATTCGTATAGAATTGTAAGAGACGACCTCAAAATTTAGTCAAAATAGTGCATTGAACGAAAATACAATATAATACTCTCCACATTCACTGGACTCAAACCATTTAACGCTTTTCTTTTCATTGAAATACTTAATGCATAATGTTCACGGCACAAAAGGGCAACACCAAAACGAACTGGGGCCAGACATTGTACAAATACGCACAAATATCAAGCGAATTGTTCCTTGATACTGGCGATTCCATTGTATCGCGTTATCAGCATGGCTTGGAGTAGATCAATTATGAATTTGAAACCAGCTTTACAATAAAAAATCAAGTTCTGTCTTTAGATTCTATTAAATATTAGAAATAATATCCATCTTCATAAATGCTGATTTATAATCATCAAATGTGTAATGTATGCTATTTGGGACGGTCTGTAATTAGGAAATGTTATACGTGAAGTTACTACTACTACTACTCCTACTACTACTACTACTACTACTACTACTACTACTACTACTACTACTACTACTACTACCAATGCTGTGTTTTTACGTGTTAGATAATGGTCACCGTTCTCCCCAGTTGAGAGCAATGCAGATTATTACCAAGCCTTACCGGAGCGTAGTCATATATCCCTCAGAATATATTATCAAGCAATGGTTTTTGAAGATTTAAGAATTTAGTCAGTTTACCTCGGGGTGGAAAAATGCTTTGTATTTGAACAGTTTATATTCAATAAAACTATTTTTCAACTTGGCTTCTTTCTCTGGTGCAGCAGTAAGCGCTTCAAAGAGAAAAAATGTTGCGCAGTGTATGTTGTCAAGAGAATAAGATTGATAAGCGTAGAAACATAAAATAATATCTATTAAATAGTATGACGAAATTTTAACAAGCTGATGCATTTAGATACATAAATGCTGCCACATTGAAAATGATATAAAAAGTGATGGTAATTACAAATCTAAATATATTTGTGAAGGCATAGTTAGCAACGATAAAATATTTGACAATGGAGGCCGTAACAATAAATGCTTTCGTAGTGTTACTAGCCAGGATTTGTGGGAAATAAATATTCGATATCTCTCCAAAGCTAGAACAATTTGCGAAGTAAAAATGATGACATTATGGCTGTTTTATAAAATGAATAGTAAGGAGTAAATTGATGTATTTTTTCAGATTAAAAGCATGTAAAGGTTTGGTATATGGTCGCATACAAATTGTTAAATGAAGTCTTTTTCGATGTGTGAAAGAGTGATATGGCGCGATATCTTATGGTCTGTGTGTCTCATCAATGGCTAGTGAGCTCGGGGTCATTTAGAAGGAGATGCTGATTCCTGGCTTACTCCATGATAACCCCAGCAATTTGAGTTGCTATATAAGTAGAAAGGACTTTGGAGAAAAAGTAACTGATTACTTATCCATTTGGTGGTGGTATGCAGACTCAGTAACTAGTTCCCTACGAAAATTTGAGTCCTTTTGGGAAGTTCTGCAGTCATTTGCGCTGGGGATTCTAACAGCACTGGCGAAATTGTTTTTTGAGTCTCCAAATCCAGCTTTATTATTTTCATTTTGTCGCACCTTGAAAAGGCAACTTCTGAAAAATTCTAATGTTTTAATGCTTTTCTCTGTCGCAACAAAACAGCACAGCACTTTTGAACGGTGCGCTTTATCATTGTGTAGATTAGGCTGTGTATTATGCGTGTTTGTCCGCTGCTGTTGGTCATGTGTGTGTTTTCCTTTTTCTGGGGTGAGTGTTGATGATTGTGCTGCTATATTTGCGGACTTTTCTGTTTATTGTCGGTGTAGGTTTGGTGGTACACTTGTTATTGTATGTCTCGTTTAATGAGAGATTCATCCTTAGATTTAAATGATCTTCTGTGTCTCGTTTTCTCTCAAATTATGCCTTCTGCGTTTGGTGAATATGGAGCTATGTTACCTTACCTGTCAATGTGTGTTTTGTGGTTCAAATGACTGAGAGTGGGAGAAAATAAGAAGTACTTAGGTTGGAAATATTCGTTGTTGTTTTTTTTGTTTTGTTTGTACTGTTAGTGTCTACTATTGTTGGTTCTGCTGCTATAGTTTTTGTCGCATCTGTAGATGTAGTTGTCTGTCTTATTGCTTTTATTTCTACTGCTGTTGGTGATAGCGTTGCTGTTCTTGTATTCTCTGTTGAAGCAGATTCTAATTTTATTAATGCTGTGTGCTACTACTGCTTTTTCTGCGAATGTGATGTTGCCAGTAGTGTGAAGAAACTGTTACTCGTTTTTAGAGAAGAAACCTCTGAACTGTTGTTCAGTGCCACAAAATGACATCTTTGTCTTCTGTAGTTAACTGCGATACATATTTCCACTCCGGTGGGCAGGTGGATATGCTTATGTTATGACATAATTTAAAAAACCCTCCTAATTGACCTGCAGGAGGATCTCAAGCGTATAACCAAACCAAATCTGCCTCTCACGCTTCATTCGAGAAAGGGTTCGCATCTGTGCAAGAAAAGGGAGGTACATATCCACCAGATCTCCAACCTTGGTAAAATGCTATCTTCGTGAGTCTAACTGTCTTCCAAACGTTGTTTGGAAGACAGTGCGTTGTTACCTTTTGAGCACTAAAACGGAGTGTCTCAGCGCAAACGCTTTGAGTTTGAAATACTTCCTAGTTCTCGAAATGCCTTGTCGCATGTTCTGTATTTGACCAGATATCTTTAAGGGCCTCCGTCCAGTTGGGTGTGAGTTGCAGCGTCAAAGCGTCGGTTACTTTCTGTCACATAAGGTTATAACACCGTATTCCGGGCAATTGCCGATAAAACATTGGCCCGAGTTGCATGTTGGGTTCTCCAACCACTGTTTTCATGTTTGTGCAACCTGTATTATGCCTGCATCCTTGACGCTTAGGGAGAGCGATTAGTATTTTCTTGATCTATGTTGCCGCCCTAGCAGCAAATTGCTTTCTAGCAGAGTGGTTCTCAATCACTTTACTTTCGTTGTTATTAGTGTAGCAGCCGCTGTATTTCTTGCTGTTATTGTTGCTGTTGCTATTGCTGATTCCATTTTAGATATGCGAACTTTTGTTAGTGTTGTTCTTATTGTTTTGTTTATTGTTGTTCTCCTATATGATAGATGTTGTGTTGTTTGATTGGAGGTAAGTATAACTTCCGCTACTTAGTATCTTAGTGGAATCTTTTCCACTTTCACCACTTTATGTAGTGTATTAAGCATGCGCTGTGGCGTTGCTAAGTCCTTTGTACATTAATATTTTTCCTCATATGTCAGGTATAGTTTAGTGCTTGCACTTACATTCACTGTATCCCTATTCACACAAGGAAGTAGGAGCTCGAATTTAAAGAAATGTCGAAAGAAAAAACGAGAAGAAAAGAAAAAACATCAAATTATTTCCAATAAAATATTAGAATGCATTTTTACGATTCTAAGCGCTGCACGCCTAACGCACAACTACATCCTCAAAAACAACAACAAGAACAACAACAACAAGAACAAAATTAATAATGATAATGTAGATAAAACGTATTTTCTTGGTAACTATTTTTGTACTTCATCATGTAGTATTTCTATTTCATCTTTTTTTTAATGAGAAGTTTCTACAAATGCATTTTATTTTGTGGTGGTGTTAATGTAATCATGCACTGTTTACTACTGGAACACGATTGTCTAGGAATTTGAAGAGAAAATATCATAATCATTATCATTCCTCAAGTATATAATGACTTACTGACTCTAATTAACAACATGACATGTCACGAAAATCTGAACAATGTTATTGTTAAACAAAGTTTTAAACAATGACGAAAATTAAAGAATGGTAGCCAAGAAGAGATGAACTAGTATAACCAAAGTTAATCCTGCTTGACAGAAACAGTATAGAAATAATTTCATATCGCTTCAGAAGTGGAAAATTATTAGTATAAAATTATATAAAACTAATTGTAATATAGTTGAATATTCAAATCAAAAGTAAATTATACGTAAACATAGTAGAGTAACAGTCGAGAAATTTGTATTGTGTCATAAGATAAAATAATGTACAAAATATAAAAAAGAAAGAGAATGTAAATCTAAATTAGAAGGTATTATGGAATATAAATTTACTTTAGATAAATAAAATCTGACATTTCTGTGCTGTCAACCAGAATATTCGGATCAATGCCGAGCATAACTTCCTTAATTAACTACCTTACATAATATTTTGCCTCTGTTGTTTTTATAAATTGATAATGTATTTCCTTCTATCACGTTGTTTATAGTGTAGTAAAGCTCTTTCCTTTATTTGATAACGTGCCGCCGAAGAAATTCATTTGGATTACATCTCAAAGAGGTGAGATTTTTAGACACATGATCAGATGTTTTATACATATATATATATATATATATATATATATATATATATATATATATATATTTACACGCACACACACACACACATATACACATATATGTATGTATGCATGTATGTACACACACACACATATATATATATATATATATATATATATATATATATACATACATATATATATATATAATATATATATATATATATATATATATATATATATATATATATATATATATATATATATATATATATATATATATATATATATATATATATATATATATATATATATATATATATATATATATATATATATATATATATATAGATATATATATATATATATATATATATATATATATATATATATATATATATATTGAATAAAAGATCGCGGGTAAGGCCAAAACAATGCGAAGTAAATGCAAGATAAATCCCAAGAAGGCAAATATGTCAATTAATGTAGACATACCTTGTATTCAATATTTCGAGTTTATGACCCCATTTTCAAGAAATTGATTAATGTTGTCGATGTGCGTGTGTAGAGTGGACATGTATCGAAACCCCGATATATTGAATACAATGCAAGTCTACATTAATTCACAGATTTGTTTTCTTGTGATTTACCCTGCATTTACTTCGCATTAATTTGGCCTTACCCACGATATTCTATACAATATATTCTACACAATGCTTCATAGTAATTGTTCCATTATATATATATATATATATATATATATATATATATATATATATATATTTCTAAATTCTCAAACGCAGGATACTGCTAATAATATAGCCTGAACAGGATAAACTACCCCTATGTTGCAGAACAAAGTGTAGGCAGCCACACGCGTAATCACGGAGGTGTGATTTCGCTTTGCATGGCTGGCCACCTACACATTTCTCTGCAACATAGGGGTAGCTTATCCTGTTGAGGCTATATTATTAGCATTATCCTGCGTTTGAGAATTTAAAATCATTCTTTAACTTTCTAAGACATCTCAACGCTTTTAAAAGCAAACGTCGTTTGTTTGTTTACGTTCATCGTAATTTGAATTAAATGTATCTTTATGTGCAGCCATTGTTTATGCACATGTTTGAATACCGATTAAAGCAATTTTACTCTCTAGAGTAACGATATAAATGCCAACGGAATTTCCTCAGTAATTCCTTAGTGTTCGTCGTGTATTTAACAAATGAGAGAAACAAAGAATGGAACTCACGAGATACTTTATTAAACACAATGTATGTAGAAGCCAACGCGCTCTTGTCAATATTGTTGAGAATAACATACGAACCAGTGACTGATTTCACAAAATGGCAATGTAAAAAATATAAAATAATTTATGTGTCTAGCAGGAATTGAAGACCAACAAGGAAATAATTCACCATCACTGAGATTAACAAGTGTGCGATGAGTACCGCCTTTGCTGGGTATAAGAGTCGTGCTCTCTCTCTCTCTCTCTCTCTCTCTCTCTCTCTCTCTCTCTGTATATATATATATATATATATATATATATATAAATATATATATATGTATACACCCATAACATATGTACATAGATGCATATGTATATATATATATATATATATATATATATATATATATATAAAGTCCACTCAAGCCAAGAAAAACTCACCAGTGGCGTCCCTGAGGGACTGTCTTGGGTCCGCTTCTCATTATAATCTATATAAACATGTAAAACATAGCAAACTGAAAATATTTGCTGATGGCACTAATCTCCACAAAATCATCAATGAAGAAGACCGAACTCAACTCTAGTCTGATCTATATGCGGTGAGTCAGGGGACAGACAAATGGAAAAATGCAACTAAACGAGGGAACATTTGAGTTGATGCATTTTGGAAAAAAAGATTATACTAAAACAGCCATACTCTCTTCCTTCAAAGGAACCGCTCACAGCGTCTAATGATATCAGGGACCTAGGAGTAATTGTTGATTACAGTGTCAGTTGGAGTGTCCACATCAACAATAAGGTCGATAAAGCTCGTAGGATGAGCTCCTTAATCTTAAGAACCTTCCGGTTCAGAGAACTAGGTGTCATTATTCCACTTTTTCCTCCTTTGTACGGCCACACCTAGAATACTGCTGCCCCTTGTTGTCTCCCCATACAAAACAAAACATCTCGAGGATTGAATCACCTCAGAGGGCATTCACTAAACGAATTAAGGGTATGACTGATCTCGATTACTGGGACCGCCTTAAAACTTTGATACTCTACTCTCTCCAGCACCGCCTCGAGCGGTACGTCATTTACACGATGTGGAAAATATACCGCCAGCATTGCCCAAACGGCCTGAACATTAGCATCAAGATTCATCCAAGGCTAGGATCACGGGCCATACGTCCCCTGTCCAATTCAAGATCACAACATATGGGTACAATGCGGCGCAATTTCTTTTCCCCAACAGGTCCTGCCCTATTAACATTGTACCAAACCTGATGAAAGAGGAAAAGGATCCTATCACTTTTTAAACGGTATCTGGACAAATTTCGTCAAGGAATATGCGATAAGCCATCTATAACTGGATACAACTCACTCAACAAGAACGCCCTACTTGTATAGACCATGATACCACAAATTTTGGCTTAAAAAATATTTAGATAATCCTATCAGGTGGTGCTATTAAGTTAAACATGGCTTGGACCAATATTTGGTCGAAACATATCTAAATTTATTTATATGTGTATATGTGTGTGTATATATACTTATATTATTTATATATCTACTTATATGCATATGTGTATGTGTATATATATATATATATAGACACACTCGCACATATATATATGTATATGTGTACCTAATCTTTGAAGGCGAACGAACCTTTCTCAAGATGTGCATGCTACTCATTGATATCCTAATATCTATACGACAAAATTTCTCTAGATGTGCCAGCAAATCTGAGGCGTGAATTAAATACCTCTTTGCTATAGGATATTTGAATATGTTATGAAATACGTCATGCAACAGATAAAACTAATTGCCTGATACAGAAATATAGATTAACATTAATAATGTATTCTCTTTTACTTTAATATGCATTTGGGTGACTGCTAACATGCTCAACGTTGTGAACAAATATGTTTCAATTAATCGAAATTCCCTTTGCATTGATAAAACAGAGGCTTGATGACTAACGCTGATCAGGCCCGATTAATGAAAGGGGATAATAATTCAGTAATTTTAATTAATTTAAATTTAAATTACGCTTATGTTGAACACATGGAAATGTTAGCTTAAGGAATATTATTAACGTAATCATCTGATCTTTGGCAAATAAGGTGACATTTTCGGATATGATTGTGTATTAATTGACCTCATCGTCAAGGCAGGGGCAGCACCAGAGCTTGCTAGATGTATTACTAGATTATCGCTACAGTGATGAGTCAGATGTGGATAATATATGGGAAAGAATGCACTATAGATATCAGCATATACAAGAAACTAGGAACTTACTAGCCAAATAGAGTTATCAAACAAATTGTGTAATTTGTAAAATGATATATTAATACTTGTATTGATATATATTCGAATAATAACTGCAACATTCTACCGAAGAGGCCCAAACTCTTGCATGCTTATATTAAAAAATCCAACAACATAACAAAAGATACACAGTAATAAATATAACAATAAATTACACGAACAATGTGCAACAGACAAAATTCCGCAGACCTAGGGGACTGTGCCCGAATTTACGAAGCAATTGTCAACATGGAGAGAAAAAATTACTTCAAGCGTAAAACATAGTCTGGGGAAAGCCATGAGAAATAAACCTCATTTTAGACCGATAACCCTGGAGAAAATTATATTAACTGTGAAATATAATACAGTCAAGGTACGGTTTAACTGTTAATCTATGGCGAAATGGGTGTAATGCCGAACTTCAGATTCTATGCAGTTTAAATAAGAGCCTTATTCAAAACTTCAACAATTGCTTCACAACGTGATAATTTTGAGTTTGATTACACTGAATAAGATCTTATGAAAGCGTTTACTATATTAGCAACGTACATGTCCAGACTTTAAGACTAGAATCTGGAAGAATGTAGTTTGTGTATCAGCCATTCGGAGGAATCAGTTCTGTTGAAGGCGTTTCTTTATTCTAAGGCATATTGAATGAAAAAAAAAATGTAAAAGTTAATACTTAATTTACCGTAAGTATTGAAAAACTCCTCTCAATATGATCATGTTGAAAATGCGACAGGTATCTCATTCCAACATAAAATGATATTCACGAGAACCAGGAAGTGATCGACAATTTAGGGCATTACCAATATTCTTGTATTTTATTTCCTGAAAAAATATTCTTGGTGCTCTAACTAAATTGAAATAAACTGTTCACCTTCTCTAAAATTCTTGTGATAAAACTGAGTTAGCTATAATTTTGTCTTATATATTTAGGTTAAAATACAGCATATTTATCTCCGTGATGCAACGAATAAATTAAACACATTTTATGCGTTCGTCGTTAAGGCATGTACGATTACATTTACAACTGTATTCACTTTTGCTGCATTAAGTTAAGAAATATGAGAATCTAAATTTCATCAGAAATGAATATATTTATATCATCATTTTGAGCATATAGATTCATCATTATTTTAAACACGACATAGCTCTTCAAATTTGAAATTCTCCGCCTAACTCTCTGCATGAGATATGGAAAATCATGGAAAAAATTTTACTATATCGTATGTCAATGAAACTCTTCAACCATTTCCTGACTGTAAATTAAAAAGTGGTTACCTTGAACTAATTTCTCGAAAATTCTATACTCTCTCTTTGACCTCGAAGAACGTGCAAACGTAATGTATTAATTAAATAAATAAATTTATTTGACTCCGTATTGGCTACTTTTTTCCGTGAAAATATATTCAATATAACTACTTATGATTCATTTCTATGATTACCGAATGTATATTATAGGTAGATATATGGTTGATTCAATGTGGTATCCAATTAAATTTATATAAATGCGAAATTATATGTCCCGTATTCTATGAACACTTTTTTTTACCTCCTTTAAAATATACAAATTTTATGTGAATGTATTATACTAATGCAAATTTAGCCGATCATAATTAAATCTTTAATGTGTAATATAACCGCTATATACGAACGTACATACACAAGCAAGCATTAACGCACACACACATATAAAAAGAAACACTGAGAGAGAAAGAGAGAGAGAAAGAGAGCCTATATGTTTGCGTATGTATGCGCATGTACACATATGCTTATGTCGCTTCCTTCTCAAAATTGAACTGAAAAATTAATGAAGCTGATGATTGTCATATTTTGCAGGAAACTATCAAATATATTGGTATATTTAGTGAAAGACAAATTGCTCTAATTTCCCAAATGATCTTGTCATTTGTAATCCTAGTAATATTAGGAAAGGAATATTTATTATAAGGGCAACTGCTACGTTGACCTTTACGTATTCCGATCGACTAATGATATTTGCTTTATGGCAGTTGGAGAACTTAATTAAATTTCTATTCGCTTTTATAGAATCCAGATCTCTTTAATTTATATAGAGGATCATCGCTCTTTGTAACTGCCTAAACAAATTAATTATCTTCTTAATTATGCATTTATGTGAGCTATATAATAGCATAATGCTATTTACCTACTACTCCACCCACAATATTATGCTCTCTTTGTCGACACTCTCTTACATACCACCCGCTGTCATTTTGTTCATATATATTAAATACGTTGTCATACAATATTTTATTAGTTTTTAAATCACATCTTTTAATATTTTTATTCATTTTTCAACATTGCTCTACTCTGCTCATCTGATTACAACTTGGCATAATGATATGCATGTATGTATGCATGTATGTATGCACGTATGTATGCATGTATGTATGCATGTATGTAAGCATGTATGTATATGTGTATGTATATATGTATATGCGCGCACGCGCGAGTGTATCTATGTATGTACGTATGTATAAATTCTGATCGGATCTTGAGATGTACCTCCTTACGACAACATAAACTTCATTTAATCAAGATAGACTTAGCCTGAAGTGTAGGCTGCAGTATAGATCACGCTTGGACATTTACCACTTCCGAGGTTCCGCTAGCTCTGAAACTATATAACCTGGATATTATCTACTCCATTCCTTAATGCTTGTATGTTATTCGTATACCTAGCATCCCTTTCTGCCTACCGTGACATATCAAATAGTTTTGTTCAGTTTATCGTACTCCGATACGGAAACAAATCCGCTTCAATATATCACTGTTATCCTTGAAAGTTGTTTATTTTATATTTTCTAAGGATTACTCGAAGCTCCCCTTCTTCCAACACCGTCATTGCTGAATCTTACATTTATATACCTATATGTTTTCAAGGAAGATAAGCTACAGAAGAGGTACACGGTAGAATTGAGGAACAGGTCCAATGCTCTGTGTGGAGTGGCAGAGGAAAGTAGACTGGAGGGACTGAGGAGAGTGTTTCGAGTAAGGTACGGGTACTTCACCAAAGCAGTGACAGAAGCAACTGAGACCCTGGTTCCGAGGACAGAGATGAAGAGAAGGAACGTCAGCTGTGCAGACACAAAATGTCGGCATCTAGAGAACCTCGTAGAGCTGGCAAGGACAAATTCTTTGCAGGACCTATTGAAGAGAGGAAGAAGAATGTGGGGCTGATGAAGGAAGAACTCTCTACCGCTTGCACTGTGGCCAGATGGACGGCACTGGTGGAGAAACTTGGAGAGTGCAGTTCACGGGTCTAGGTGTAAAGAAAGCTTGATGATCATCAACGAGATTACAGAGAGGAAAAGAGGTATTTTGAGGGAATATGTCCCGAGAATAGGAAAGGTAAATAGCCGAAATATTTTAAGACCCTACTAGAAAAGCTGCCTTCCACAACACAGAACACTGCTGGAGATCAAGCAGCTATTTGAAGAAGTGGATATTGAGTCAGGACCCTTCAGAGAGCTTCAGAGAACCAAGAAGATCAAAGAGAGCACGGTGTATGGAGAAGATGGTGTAGCGCCAGAAGTGAGGAAGGGGTGTGATTTTAATATCCTCCTGCAGTTCTGTTACCAAGCACTCGTAAAAGGAGTTGCCCCGAATCAGTAGAGGATCAGTAACATCCTCCCAGTGCCAAATGAGGGAGATCTCTCTAACATCATCAGCTACAGTAGGATCTCACTGATATCACTCGTGGCAAAGACCCTCAGCGGGATGATTCTTAACAAAATCCAGCCCGAGTTGGAGAAGCTCAGGGTCAACCAGAAAAGGATTCAGAGCTGGAAGATCAACCGCCAGTCACGTCTTAATGCTGAGGTGGATATTAGAGGGAGCTAGAGCAAAGAGTCTTTCTGATGTCATGGTTTTCATTGATTCATAGTGCTGGTGACAAATACAGTGAATTAGGCAGTGGATTTGATACAGGAGGTGGAGATATTGTCGATGAGTGTGGGGCGGAAAATGAATGAAATTAAGACAAAGAATCTGGAAGAGAATATTAAGAAGCCAGATAATATTATGAATATATGCACGAAGCAACTAGACTTGATTAAGGACTTCTTGTTCCTGTGAGCAAAGATTAAAAACACAGATGCTGATATAGTTTAGAA
>NC_142928.1:142646300-142673800 GCF_046866305.1 Octopus bimaculoides
CGTTATGAAAATTATGCATGAGAAGCAATGCATTGAATTTTGCGGGTAATTAAATAGATTATATGTGACTTTTCACACAAATATTCAGTTCTGTCAACTACAGACATTCGATATTTTATGAGACCATCACAGGGAAATTTGTCTTTGCGTGTATAATACATATTCAAACTTTACTTATGATACTTGCGACTGTTTCCACCGATCAGCTGACTTTTATTTGTTGTATATTATGTACGAATGAACTACTGCTTATAATCATTTTAAACAATACTATCTGTATTAAATTTGCATTTTCAACATCATTTGGTTATTGGATAGATGTAGTGTTATGGCTCTATATATTCGAAAACAGACCGTATTTTATCATTGTTAATCCACATGTAATGGGTTCTCATATTAGAACTGAATTAAAATGTAATTGAATTAGTATCAACTTGAGTTTACTGATATTATACTTTTATCTCTTTCACTATATATGAGTTCACTGATATTATACTTTTATCTCTTTCACTATATATGAGTTCACTGATATTATACTTTTATCTCTTTCACATAACACCAATTACATCCCAACATTTCATAAATGTCACAGAAAATTATTTTAATGGCGGTATAATTATGAATAAAACAATGTCATAGGCTATATACGTAGTCAGGTCTAAAAATGTGAATTAACAATAAAAGTGAAAGTACAGTAGTTTCAAATATGCGTCAGATTGTTTCTCATTAGTTTGCAACGAATACATTAGATCTATCGTCGCTTGTTTCATCAGCAAAAGTTTTTGGCAAATATAACGAGTTTTAATGCTTAACGGGTATTTATATAAAATCCCCTGATTCAAAAATATTCCGTATCGATAACACACTTTTCTAATAAACTTTTCTACCATATATCATGTTTCATTTCACTGCCACATTCTTGGTAGCTTAAATACTGTAACGATTATTGCACTACATTAAAACCAATGATTACTATTGCCACTGCAACGATTACTATTGACACTGAAAATACTTCCATTCCATGCATCGAATAAAATAGAAACTTTGTACGGGTATCTACGCCGGATAATATTTGTTTCAAACAGTTTCTTTTTCACATACGTTTGTAAGTCTTCCCAATTCCCAAAGTTAGTAATAGTTTAACTGGTCTTGACATAGAAAATGTAATAATCAACTGCTTAGACAATGAATAGTTAGCATCAAAGCGTCAAATATATTACTTAAATGCAGCTTCCCTCTTATGGTGTGTAACATTTAAGTCATATATTTGTTGTTGTAACTCTGAGGTCTTTCATTAAATTCGGTTAGCATCATTAAAAATTGACAACAACTAAACTCGATATAAATCAAGACATAAACTGACCCAATATAATTACTCAGTTTTCTTCTCCAAGCACGTCTCCTCTATTTACCTCTTTCCTGTAATTCAACGATTTATCCTCCGAAAATATTCATCTAATTAAATTGAATATTGACGATATTAACGAATTGCAGATAAATGAATGTGTATATATAAAAATAAATAAATTAATTAATGGCAAGATTAAAGTAGAATTCATCTCAGTGCAGTTTCCAGCATGATCCAATACTCTTTCATATATTGATATTGCATTGTACGTTTTATTTTAAATTATTTCAAGATACAATGAGTCGTTAATTATCAATTATATTCCGTTTTACGCATTAAGTGTACATTTTGTATTACCAGTGTTAATACCGTGGTTTTGAAAAGCCACACTAATCAATATACTTTCTGTAAAACTTCTGTTCGGTTGTTGTTTAGACGTACGCAATTAGTTATTAAGTTGACCAAAGAGCAAGGCAGTCCAGCTGTGACTATCCTTCATATTCAGACAAAATTAGATGAGCATTAACTAATAAATATGTTTTTGTTTCTTTCCCAAAGCTAGTAGGGAGTGATGATAGCAATATGCAGTTGGTATGTCTGATAGGTTAGATGCACCTTAACCAAATTTATATGGTTTCCCCAAAGAAATGATAAATCGACCTGTTTTTCATTGGTGTATATAGGCTTTTTTTCTCTGCTGTAATTATCTATTATGATAAAGATAGAAAGATACATTATGGCCATACATTTACAGTTTCATTTCTACATCAGCAGGATTAGAATTAAAGCAAATGCCATGATATTCTGTTGAATTTGTCGATATCACTTCCATTTATGTATCTTCTCAATTATTGGCTACATAATTTCAATATAACGACCTAGTTTTATTGCTTCACCGATGGTTTGTACGTAATTTTATTTGACACTGAATATCAGTCCGGATTGACCTAAAACCTTTATATATCTTAATTATATTGTATTATACGTCGGAATCACACTTGATGTAAAGATTGCCGGGTCCTGGTAGCATGGTTCATATTTCTTTCTCAAAGAAACGGTTATGCACCATTTAACAATCAAACATCAAATCTATTAATGAAAATAATGGTATTCTATTATAGAATAGTGATATTTAGAAGGCGGAATTTCCAATTGCCATATCATTTTGTCTTTTTAAAATTATTATAATTACAGCAACAGTATCTCTTTTTACAGATTATGCTTTCATCTCTCACATGTAGTGGTCTAGAAACCGACGACTAATATATTCTTTGATATCGAAATATATTCTGTACTAGTGTTATAGATAATTGTATCGTTTTTCAGGAATAAGTAAATTTATTCTTACAGAAACCCATTGATGTGCTTTGACGTTTACATGAATGGCACTATATTTGCATTAAAAGTTTAAAATATTGATACTATATGTAGATTGATAATCGTTAGTATACAAGTGTAACTGTACAAGTGCAGACGTGCTACAGATGATATACAATATTTATATAACAACACATATACAGCAGACAATGTAGCAAAACCATTATTTATTATTATGTTTTTTTTTACCAAAAGCTGTCACAAATTTATACCTCATAGGTATGAAACAAGCACTTTTTTTCGTAATTACCTAATGGAATTTACTTACATATATCAACATTTATATGTTGAATATTTTATTTCTTTTTGCAGAGTTGTATAAGACATAATGGTTCGAGTGATTCCTATTGATACAGACGTGCGAAATATAGCAAAATCGAAATAAGGATTGTTAGCATACTATATTCTCTCTATACAGATCCATGAAACTGGCTTTGATTTATGTTTACCAATATTTACAAACGATAATATTCGTAGCATAGTTCGAGTCCAGTTAGAGATAATATGTCGACTTTTTGAACTAATTCATGGATGCAAGATTATATTATTTTTGTAAAAATATTGCATAGCATTAGTCTTTATTTCTTTACCTGTCGCTACGTTATTTTCTACTCGACATCACCCCAGTGAAACCTATGGACATCTTTTAGTAAGCATTAGGCGACTGAGACCGTGATATTAAAACATAAAATGTGATTGTAATATATTTGTATTTTTGAAATTGCGAATATATAAACTGAAATGAAAGTAGATGAAGGAAATTCGATGCGGCGGTAATAAAGGAACTATTGACAACGGAATAAATAGCAAGTAATAAAGCTTCCAGAGTTAATGAAACTGGTGTAAATTCTCTCAAGCAAAGCTTAGTTAAAATTTGTTGGGATCAGGGATATCCTTTACAGGGAAAAATAAAACAGGAAGAATAATGCATTTCAATGAATTTTACAAAAAGATTTCCAACTGAATTTTCACGGATTAGCCGTGTCGGAAACGAAACTCCTGAGGACGCCGTCAATGGAAGCAACGGTGGTAAACTGTTACAAACGATAAATGCTGCCGATGATAGAGCTTTCAAAGTATAGAAACGATCTTCACACTAGCTATAGTGCAGTCTTAAGTCTGCAGACTATAATGTATAGACAGCGTATCTTTGGAAGAACACTTTACTGTGTAAGCAGAACAAAAGCCATTTGTTATGGAAAGAAAAGTACGGTATCTCTAGTAACAGCTGTGGTTTATAGTAAAAAGAAGCAAGAGATTCTTCAACAAAATGGTCTAAGACATTCAAATTCACATACTCCCTCAAAGCTTTGATCATGTATACAAAACACACGACTTCGTCAATATTCTTTAGTATCGCACACACATACGCACGTGCTCTCATACATATATTTACGTATGAGTGTGCATACAAGCGTGTGTTGCGTGCGTATGTCAATACAGACTGAATATCAATACAGAGAAACAACTATATAGTTATAAGCAGACGTTTAAATAATGTACATATTTTCATATATACAAATATAACATTTACACATACACGCAATTTTTCAGTTTCTTTTACGTTAAATGTCGACTCTCATTTGTTCCACAATATATAGGTTCATGTAATATGATATCAAAAGAAAATATTTAGGTCCTACGTCGGTCGCCTCGAATTAATTATGGCAATTGCATCGCATGTTATTCATTCTGTTCTTCACTCAAACTGTGAAAATACATGTGAAGACTTCCAGAAATTCCACTGAATCAAATTATTCGCTTCAGTTGTCTGAGTATTCGCAGATGAAAAATGTGATGTTGTTAAGTTTGAAGTGGAGCACTCACGTTAATGCATTCTCGAAATTTGGCGTCTGTATTTCCGGTATTTTATTTTACATTATAGTTAAAGTGTTCAAATTTATATATGTTGTAAGGAGGATTTTGTGGGAAAGTTGTATTTTCTAAAATTGTTCGTAGCTATTTTCTAAAACCAAATAAAACGTACACAACAAATTGTTATTTACAGGTAAAAAAAAAAAAAAAAAAATCGGTGTGATTGCCCAGTGTAACGAATTGTGCTGCAGAATGCAATTTTATGATATTATGTTACACATCTTATATTTATATTTTTAATATCCAACTTTCTTTGAAAGTGTTATCTATTCATAAATAGATGCAATGATGTGAATCTAGACGAATATACTACAAGTAAATAGGAATGAATGTGTTTTTGTAAATTAGAAATTCATTGGTATTCACTTACCACACAAGAGGGAATCTAAAATCATATATTATTACAAATTCCTGCTCTTGTACTTGTGTAGAGTACAACAATTTTCAAATGTTTTCTTCATCACATATACACGAATATGTTCTCGATTGTTTTAATGACAAAAGAGTATAATATAATAGTACAAAATTGCTAAATGTAAGGAGTCAATTTCATAAGATAAAAAAAGCCACAGTGCTCAGTTGTATATAACAAACAGCTAAGATGGTTTTCTAGTAATGTTGCATTGAAAAAACGTTCGAAAATTAAAATTACACACGCACACAGACACACACACATACACTCACACACACACATACACACACACACATGCACCCACACATACATACACACATATACCTTGTAGGTCACAAAGAGAGCATTTCCACTGCAGCACTCAACCTGAACTCTAGGCTATCAACAATGTGTCGGAATCTGTAAAACCATCACGTGACATGGCACATCTAGAGTGCACCTTTGATACATATCTGTAGAATTATTACTGTTATGTCTAAAACCGTATTACACAACTATTCAGTTTGAAATTTTGCATGAATTAGCTTTGAATTGCTAAAAAAAGAATCAAACTTACACTCCGATGTCTTTACAGGAGATCGATTTCACGGGATAAAGAATGGTTAGAAGAGGGATGGAGTTGAGCGGGTATAGAGGTAATTATGCGGATAATCAAATTAAATATATTAAATGTCTACATGCAAAACGAGAGAAAGCATAAGGTGGAGTCTTTCAAATATATCGATATTTGTATTAATAGAGCCAACTTAAACAAAGTACAAGCGATAAACAAAATCAACGGGGTTGAATAAAACTGTCTTTGCGGGCTCGGAGATCCATGATTATGTTGGTAGATGTATTTCACAACAATATGCAGCTGTAATGGATGCAATCACCATAGAATAACATGGGCTTCCGTCATCAGAGTAGAGAAGATCTTAATCCAAATATTTTCAAAGATGGAACAGGTGTTGGTCTTGTAACACCTTTCTGTGTTGTCTGTCTTTATATATCGGCCTGTTTATAGTTTATAAGTTTAATAAATCAGGCTTAAGAGAACTATATATTTTCGCAGTAAAATTTTCTAGAAGGAAAATTGATATCGTATATCTTATGACACATATGTGTTCCTTGTCATACTGAACTTATTCTTTAAATATTTAATTGTCTTAAAGGAACAGGAAAATTATACTCATCTATAAATATCTGTGGAGCCACAGTTGGTGCGCGCATCCAGTACCATACGTTGATATATATTAACGTAAATAACAGTATGTGTATGCGCCTGTGGTACATATTTTATGGAGCACAATATTTAGACAGGAAGTAATTCAAAATAAACTGCTTCGTGCATGTATAAAATACGTAATTTTGATGTTAAAATACGTAAAACAAAAGAATCAATGATTCATGTGTAAAAGCGAAAATTATAAATGCAACACAGGAAACGACTTCACTTATGGGATATATGTAATGTTCATTTCGTGTAAAGGAAGTCAAAGCTGTGAAGAAGTTTGTGAAACAGACCATGAAGCAGCTGGAGTTCAAACATATAAGATTTGCTTTCTACATTTGTAGATGGATATGCTTGTTAGCATCGGCATTTTGCAATGCATATTCTGTATATCCTCATCAGCTGTTATACATGACAGTTTTTTTCCAAGAAATGAGTGTTCATAAGTATACATACATACAAATACACGCATATATATTAATAAATGCATGTATATATATATATATATATATATATATATATATCTGTGTGTGTAATATATACACATATATATCGGAATGTATATATACATATATATACATATATATATATATATATATATATATATATATATATATATATATATATATATATATATATATATACTTTATTTAAAAGCAGCAGAAATATAACAAAAAAAACCCCGTTACTCTGAGTTTCACGTTCCCGTTCATCGGACAGTTTTGTTAGAAAACATTTTTTTCTAACAAAACTGTCCGATGAACGGGAACGTGAAACTCAGAGTAACGGTTGTTTTGTTATATTTCTGCTGCTTTTAAATAAAGCATATTACTCTACCTCTGGTATTTGAGTACTCTTTTTTCCACCTTGTTGCACATTTCATGTGCTTACTCCGATATATATATATATATATATATATATATATATATATATATATATATATATATATATATATATATATATATATATATATATATGTATGTATGTATGTGTGTGCGTGTATGTGTATGTGTGTGTGTTTTTACACAAGACTGCAAGTGTGGGTACGGAACTAACTATATGGGGGTACAAACGCAAACAGTGATTTATTTTATCATATGATTCAGCGTTATTTTTCCTCTTCTTTTTCTTAATTAGACGCTGTCTTTATCTATAAAGAGTTACTCGTTATAACATCACCTGACGAAATGTGTACAAACCGAGGGATGCATCACAACCCTTTGTACAGTATCTAACCCATGATGGCTCAATGCAGGATGCTTCCAATCGATCGTTGTGAGCAATAAAGTTTCTCATATATTCCATTTTTTGTCTCTATCCTTTATTTGTTATATATAAATATATAAATACACACACACACACACACACATACACACACGCGCGCACACACACACACACACATACACACACACACACACACAAGGAAGGTCCTCTGCAGGTAAAAATTGAAGCACCCACCTTAAGTTAGATATAAACACTGCCGTCTTGTATTAATATTTCTCGTGTCGCTGTTACTTATTGTTTCATAAACTTCTTTCTTATAGTTCACATCTGTACCGGAAACTGCAGTAAAATTTTATATACCATTGATAGTAAGAATCAGTTCTGCTGTCTGCCATCTGACGTCTGCCATCGGACGTCTGCCATTGGGTAGTCTAGTGTACCCAGGCAGGAAGAAATACAGTGATATATCAGCCCCGCGGCACACAGTAGACGATTCTTGCCTGCCAATAATATAACGATATAGATGTCATTGCTTTTATGCACCTTCTGAAAGGTCCTCTCAGGATAAATAACGCAATATTCAGTCTTTTAACACAACATACTCGTTAACTTGATATAAAGATTACCTTTTGGTATCATAATGCTTCAGTTGTTGTCTGAGGTCAATGAAGGTGATAATGCTCAATCTGAAATAATTAGGATGAGAAGCATGTACATTTTTCACTTTTGGATATCTTAAAGTAATTGCATCAATAATATGCAGCAATTTGTTGACGGGGAGGTTTTTTTAATTTTTATTCAAATGAATTGAGCGCGCTCCGAATTATGTCAACAGAAGTACGTCAGGCATTATTGGAGTTGATCTACTTATGAACAGATATACTCTCGTCCTTCGGGGAAAGTTCTTCTTGCTTGAAATAATATCTACAATTGGGCTGATCGTGGACAACAATGGAAAGGGGAGTGTCCCCTTGAAAAGGCTCCATAATGTTCTCTTTTATGCTTCGAATATTCCATTCCAGAGGTCATAGTGTTTTCCCCTCTCCTATTCATTACTTTTACATGGCCGTAACTAACGCAGATTTATGGGTGTCGAAATGTCTTAAATTTCATTAAAAATAAGCATTAGGGAAATCTCATAAAAAGCAGGAACATCTTCAGTCACATTTAATCAACGTAGGAAAAACATAGATTGCAATGTTTCGTATATGAAATAATCATGCTTACATTAGCGCGAAATTATAAAGAAGAAAATAAAATCACAAACTCCAAACAGTATCGAAGCTCCTAATTTCAAGTATTACTATACAGCTGGCAACCACATTAGACTAGTAACAAACTTCTCAAACTTATATATGGCCGTTCATATTAATAATATGCAAATATGTCATAAGACGTATTACCAACATCTCTTTTCAGTCGAGAGAAATTCAGATGACGAATTTTCCGAATGAAACCTAAATACAGCTTGAAGTACAGAATATATCATGTTATATGGGTGTATGCATGCATGCTTGCGCGCGTGTGTGTACCTGGTAGTGTGCGGGCGCGCACGAGATTGTGTATGTGTGGTTGTGTGCGCGCCATCAGGCACGTGTGCTTGCGCCGGTGCATGACTAAGCGCACAATCGCACAAACGCGTGTGCCTGTCAATACGTGCGTGAATATATATATACAAAATCACTAAAAGGAAATGCACATGCATACATGCATGCACACACATACACGCATATATATGCGTATATGTATATATATGTATATATATATATATATATATATATATATATATATATATATATATATATATATATATATATATATATATATATATATATATATATATACATATATATATATACATATATGTGTCCATACAATTGTAAACATAAGAACAAACACATATATACATACACAGATATATATATATATATATATATATATATATATATATATACGTACAATCTTAGAAACATACACATACATATACATAACTGTGAATATATATCTATGTCGATATTTGTATCTCTCTCTCTCTCTCTATATATATATATATATATATATATATATATATATATATATATATATATACATATACATATATATATATATATATATATGTATATATATATATATATATATATATATATATATATATATATATATATATATATATATATATATATATATATATATATATATATATATATATAGATAGATAGATAGATAGATAGATAGATAGATAGATAGATAGATAGATAGATAGATAGATAGATAGATAGATAGATAGATAGATAGATAGATAGATAGATAGATAGATGCAATATAAACAAAGAGAATTAGACAGAGCGTAAGAGAGAGAGGCCGATAGTTATATGGACACGTTATTGTCACTCTGTATTTCCTTTCCGTGCATTCTTTAAGCAATAAACATCCTGCTTTAAGACATTCACATTCACTTGACGATTAAACCTTCATTAAATTTCTTAAAAAATAACTTGCCTCATTATTTCCTTTTCGTTCTTGTATCCGCGCAGTCATGTATTTACTCCAATTTCTTTAATGTTCTTTTTCCTCTCTTCACAAACAAAGCAGATGTTCGGAAGATAAATAGTAATAAACGAAAAAAGAAACATTATTTAAGTAATTTCTTTATTTTCATTCTTCAATTCTTTGTGCTTTGCTTTACTCTGCTTTTTAGGATCATGTTATGACAATTAGGATTTGGGTCCTACCGCTACGCATCCTAATAGGCTTCCTGCTACGCTCTGTAATAGGCTTATTTTTCCATCAGATGTTTATTTAGTCGTCGCTAACAGTTTTTTGGTATATACACGTATTGCGTACCAGCAAGGAAAGTGTATTATGAGGCAAGCTGTGGATTAAAGGTCTTGGAAAATGTTTCGAGGCATGATCATACACACGAGATACAACGATTGTATCAGAAATTACATACGCAGATACTTTTATGTATACAAACGAAAATAAAACTTGCTGTGTGGCCATTTACATTCAATTATAGACATTTATAAATATATTCACATGCTTTTATCTATAAAGTGGGCATGCCCATAAACGTAGCGTATATTTTAGCCATTCCAAGGTTGTTGTTTTAATTGGAAAAGTGTAGAAATAAATGTTATATAAATATGCATCACGTACACACACACACGTATACGTGCAATTATATACGGGTATACACACACGCACATACACACACACACATATATACGTGTACGTATGTATGCATATACATACGTAAATTGAAACACATCCATACATATATATGCATGCATACAAGCATACATTCATATTACTTAAATATTCACATACACATACATATATGCATACATACAGACAGACATGAAATTTACTTATTCACACAAACACAAAGACACATGCTCACGCACATACACACACACACACACATAAATGTGTATATAGGGAGTATACGTTATTGACAAAACAAACTCAGCAATATTTGGAAGATAAACATATACCTTTAAATAGAATATTAGCTTCACAGAATGTATATACCATGGCATACGTAACAGTTTTTGCAACTGACATATCATGTTTTATATTTATTTTCAAATTATATTTGAGCTAATTGTAAGTCAATATGTCATTTTTGTTGTAAAAAGAAATACATTGAAACGTTCTTAAACACAGCGTTGGGAAATCGCATTTCCTAAGAAAAGGGAGTTCGTTTTAGCTCCCGTTTCCTGATGGACAAAGTCTTTGCTTAGATGGCAATACACAGCAACCAGGTACTAACAAATGTCATTGCTTTGTACTCTTTGTACTCTACAGTTATATAATCTATGATGGAAAGTTCCGATGTTTTTATGCTATGAATTCTCAGAACAAATTCTTCACATGTCTATGGCTCGAGATTATTAAAGTCTTGTCTCAACTTTCCGTTGAAGAAGCTGAAATGAAAATCGATGTGATTTCCTGATGATTTTGATACGTATGCAATATCTATTTCTTCATTATAAGCAAACACTAACAAACTTATTTTCCGTACCCCACATATTACACACTTCCATAAATGAAAACATACATACATACATGCATACATATATATATATATATATATATATATATATATATATATATATATATATATATATATATATATATATATATAGGGAGAATTCACCAAATAAACAACAGACGAAGACAGGTGGTGTTGAAAACAAATAGATGTATTAGTATAACGCTCTGGAATTGAGAAAGTCTTTAACGTTTCAAGCCAACGCTCTTCTACAGGAAGGAACACGGAAAGAAACAAGGAGAGAAACAAGAAGGGAAAAAAGTGTGTGTAGTGTTCAGCGACCTATCATGGCGAATATATATATATATATGTGTGTGTGTGCATGTGTGTGTGTGTGTGTATCTGTGTGTGTGTGTGCATGTGCGTGTGTGTATGTCTGTGTATGTGTGTGTGTGAGTGCGTGCGTGTGTGTGTGTGTGTGTGCGTGTGTGAAAATGTTATCCTCTCTGAGATCCGAATGTAATTGTAGTATTGCAATCAGCAACATCAATATATGAAGAAACTGGTGAGGAAACATTGCTGAATAAATAATATAAATATACTATCGTCGGAAAACTCAGTATACGATTATATTGTATCATTTTACAAGGAACATTAAATTAAAGAATTAAATGAAATTAAAATAGTTAAAATCAACAGGAATTACTCACCAAACGAGCAATACCAGCATACAAAAGTTACCTGCTTTTAAGTTTAAAAACTGTAAAAAGATATAATGGTAGTTGCCGAACATCCCTCTTCAGAGTAGAAAAATCAAAATTAATATGATAGGAAAACATAAAATTTAGTTCTCTTAGCTATTAAAGTTACTGTGTCAGCACAACGAGAACAGCCCTACTCCAGTCATCTCGATTTCTCGCCTTTCTCCCGGTTCCACTTGAACCATCTCCCATTGTTATCATGTTGACCCGAAGCGTACTGCGCCACGATTTCCTTGGTCTGCATCTCGGTCATTTTCCTCCACCCGGCGTCCACGCCATCACGATTGTAGCATGTCTCTCCTGTTGTAATCGGAGCACATAGTAGCTGCTTAGTCACCATGTTCTCCAAACCTCCCGTGCTTGCTCTTCTCGATACTACTCTTTCACTCTTTGGGTAATCAAGGTCAAACATTGAACAGCGTCGATGGAACATGTTCAACAAGTGAGAGATCTTCTTACACGAATTCTTACACGCCTTCTTCCATGTTTTGCAGGCTTATACGGCACGTCGGCATTACAATAGGTGTTAGCTACAGCTGCGTAATTAATGCATCACATTTTCAAACAAATATATGTTTTGAAGACGAATTCAACTGCAAATGCACCGGATCAATTTGACGCGAAATAACCTGAAAGGTAACATTTGCAATTTTATGAGAGACTGACGGAGTTATACTGCTTAAAAGCAACGAACAAACAGTTAAACGTGTATGCACACAAACAGTGTACGTAGTTCACGGTATTCACATATAGGAGGCAAATCTTTATAGAATTCCATATAGGTTAAAGTGATAATAATAATAGACCAAGTCACACTGAATATATATTGTACTGTGGTAAGGTATATGTGTATCACAGTAGAATTTGGAGGAATCGCTCAAAAATATGCTTAAAACAGTAGGATTTTGTCGATGCTACATTTAAGTCGTAAATAGCATATACATAACTTGTTAGAAATACAAACTGGGTAAACATCAATTTGAATAAAAGCGCCGAAAATACCAGTGCAGATGTAACAATGCTAATAACAAATAAACGATTGAAATGTAAGAAAACAACTGAGCCGTCATTGAAGATGACAGTTTAGACAAACATGCTATAAGATTCAACAGAACACAAAGTGGAACAAGACATTGTTGCCTGCCTCTAACACCAAATTCTATGATGTGAATTAGAATGTCAACCATGCAATGACGATAAAAGAAATGATCGACAATCACTGAAAGCGGTTAATAGTAATGAATTAAACAGTGATATAACTCCGGTAGTACATTTGAAATTCATATAGCAAGATGTAGTTATGCACACGGCATAGACATAAAATATAACAACTAAAACTAGTAAATGAAAAATATTATTTACCTTAAAAAAGTCATCAAAATGATATGCAAATACTGAAGAGTATAGCTAGTGAAATAAACCTGGAATCAGAAAATTCACAAATAAGATGAAGTGAATCTCACTTAAACTCCAAATAAAATACACGTCATGTATGTATATATATACTCCCGTGCGCATATTTTGTGTGCGCGTGTATTCATTGATAAATATGAAAAATTATAGGATCAGCTGTTTGGAGAGAGATCCACAGCTATATTTTGATAACAAAGTTTCAAAATTCTTTGATGGTCTTATATAACTGAAGGTTATTTGATAGCCTCCTTATCATTTTGCTCTAATTAATTACGAAAAAAGTATATGTCGCTATCCTTTGTTTAAAAACAAATAATTAATCTATATCAAGTGAGTTCATGTGAGTTACACACATGGAATTACTAAAAAGCTACTTTCAGTGAAGTGCTATTTCAAGCAGAAGTAATTAATATCTAAGTCACTAAAATGCATGCAGTGGCGGTTAATGGCTTAAATATTGTATTCATATTTTAATTAACTAATAAACTGAATTCATAGTCGGAGACAAATATTCCAAATATTATAGCTTTTGAATACTAAATTGTATTCATGATTGATGAAAACAACATAAACCACAGGTTACTTCAAAATGTTATAGAGAATCACACACACATGCATACATACATACATACATACATACATATATATATATATATATATATATATATATATATATATATATATATATATATATATATATATATATATATATATATATATATATATATTAGTGCATATTATGGCTTATAGGAGTGTGTGTATGTGTGTGTGTGTGTGTTGGATGTGTTTGTGAAAACTCGCGTGTCTGGGGATGTGGTATTTAACAAAGCACTTTACTAAAGGAGAAAATGAATAGATAAATGGAAATCATGGATCGACATCCCCATTTTCAATGGACATTTGATAGATTTTATTGGAAAGCTGGCTTATGTAATTGCCTAATGGGGCGGTCTTGTATTTGCGAGTGCATGATTTGTATTAGAGTATTAGTCAAATAATGGAGTAATTAGGCTAGTCCAGCTGTGTATTATATTGTATAAATATATTTTTCGACAAATAACGACTCCATTGAAGATATCTCTTCACACCATGACCATTTCTGATGCTATTTATTCATGATACAATATCGATTTAGACAACAATTAGAAACTGACATTTTTATAGTCATTACACAAATGAAGTTGAAAAATGTTAATGATTCTTGTGAATCATGTAAAGAATGAGAAGAATGTTTTCGGTCCAAAAGAAAATGCATAATCGTATATAACACAACTGTACGAGACATTTGTCTGAATTTCTTTGATTGTTACGCTTCACTGACATTCTGCTTGTTAGGAAACAAATCAGACCTTGCATTCAGGTCTTCCTTAAAAATACAAGTATACTGTGCTGTCATCATCGTAACTGAAATATGACTCTGTCTTTATCTTTTATCTGCAATTTTTAATCTTTTGCTTGTTACAGTCCTGAGGCTGCGGCCATGCTGGGGCACCACCTTCAAGAGCTTTTAGTCGAGAGAATCGACCCCAGTATATCGTTTAGTCCTGGAACTTATTCAATATGTGTCTTTAGGCGAACTGCTAATTGAAGGGGACGTATACAAAACAACAGTGTTGCCAAGAAATGGCAGGGAACAAAGACAGACACACACACACATACGTGCACACACACACCACAAATACATACACACATACAACGGTAGTCTTTTAGTTTCCATCTTCTAAATCTACTCACAAAGTTTTGTTTGGTTTAAAGTGATAGTAGAAGATACGTGCCCAGGGGGTAAACATAGAGGGGACAAACAAGGACAGACAAAGGGATAAAGTCGATTACATCGACCCCAGTGCGTAAATGGTACTTAATTTATCGACCCCGAATGGATGAAAGGCAAAGTCGACCTCGCTGGAATTTGAACTCAGAACGTAACGGCATATGAAATACTGCTAGGCATTTCGCCCAACGATGTAACGTTTCTGCCAGCTCACCGCCTTCTTACTACACAGCTACGGCTGCGCCTACTGACATATTCAGGTCACTGTGAGAGCCGAAACCATTCCTTCTGACTGAACGTCAGATGTGATACTGATACTTTCGAAATAACTTTGCAGCCAACCATTCGTCAATAGCAATCGTTTAGTCGTATTTCGTGATGTATATGTATTGAGACTGCGCAGTATTTTCTCGTTAGTTTTACATATTGTGAAGTGCTATACTATTATTCAGATTGCTTCTGTTTTCGTCTTCTGTCCGTGTTACGTTTTCGCCATGTCAGATAATAACTCGAATGGAGTTATTATCTCTCTATACACTAGGTATGTATAGGGAGAGATACAATGAGAGAAAGAGTGAGGGAAGAGGTGGGGGCGAAGAAGGGGAGATAGAAAGAGAGAAAGAGAGAGAGTGAAAAAGAGAGAGATAAAGAGAGAGAGAAAGAGGAAGCTAGATTATTCTGCATTTGTGAGTCAAATCGCAGCCGCAATCTAATTGTTTAACGTAATGAATCAATTTCATGAAGACCAATAGATTTATGTATTAAAACATACCGATAGATAGTCACAATAGAGAGGAATAACCATAGTTATCAAGTAGATGAGAACGTTACACTGTTACTCTTACTTGTTCCAGACTAATGGTTGTCGCCATTATTTCTTAATTTAGTTGTTCTTTGGCTTTATTCATTATCAGTATTTTCAGAGTAGAGAGATACATACAATTACTGAAAGGATATTTTGATACCTATATATAAATATATATATAGAGAGAGACAGGGAGAGAGAGAAAGAGAGAGAGAGATAATAGATAGATAGATAGATAGATAGATAGATACATACATACATACATACATACATACATACATAGCTAGATAGACAGGCACGTAGGTGAGTCTACAGTTACATATTATAATTGCAGATATAGACGTATATTAATAGATACATAAACAGTGCAAGTGAACTGAGCTGCAATGAAGACAAATACATATAGTCCGGATTGGACATTAAAAGTGCAGTTTGATATATATATATATATATATATATATATATATATATATATATATATATATATATATATAAAGGAGATGTACTTGCATAGCAAGTGACCTGATCTGAGATCGTGTGCTGAAACAAAAACAATTGCAGCGTGGAAGGTGTTTATAAGCCATTTAAACACACGCAAAAACCGTCAGATTCACTTCAACATGTACATTTAATTTGCCAAAATATTTTCCTTGCTTTGAGACCACGACCGGATCATTGACAAAATTCCGTGCTGCATCTCGCTCTCTCTCTCTCTCTATATATATATATATATCAATAATGTTTAGCATTTGAATTCGTCCTTTATTTCTTTAGAGTATCATGCACATCGAAACTGTCAAATATATTAAAAGAGGGTAAATAAGCAAATAACTTCTAAGTTAATTTCAGTTATACATATTTCGTAGTATAGTTTTGATTAAATGAGAGCGTTGAAATAATGTTTTTAAAAGTATGTCAAAGTATATATGTATATATATATATATATATATATATATATATATATATATATATATATATATATATATATATATATATATATATATATATATATATATATATATATATATATATATATATACGCTCACATATCGTTATCTATCTATCCATCTATCTATCTATCTATCTATCTATCTATCTATCTATCTATCTATCTATCTATCTATCTATATATATATATATATATATATATATATATATATATATATATATATATATATAAATATAAATATATATATATATATATATATATATATATATATATATACGCTCACATATCGTTATCTATCTATCTATCCATCTATCTATCTATCTATCTATCTATCTATCTATCTATCTATCTATCTATCTATCTATCTATCTATCTATATATATATATATATATATATATATATATATATATATATATATATATATATATATATTAGCATAAAGTTTTCAAATATGCTGCCTTACACAGTGGAATTTCCATAGTTCCGCCAGTCCAGTATTATTTGTAATTGTAGATATACATAAATGATCAAAAAAGAAAAGTAACACGTTTCCTGTATAACCGACGGAACCGGCTTTGAGATTCAGTCCAATCTGTGTGTGACTTCCTTTTGCCTTTTCTTCTCTTCCATTGAAATTTAGTCATAGAGCGGACAGGAGGTTGATTGTTGTCTTTCAGACTTGGTACGATATCCGTGTCTTTTCATGTTTAAGTTAAATACCGACGATGCAACGCTGAGTTTGTTATTGTGTCTAGTCTCAAAGGAATGTTTTGTTTTAGCAGGTGCGGAGACAGTGAGCAGTTAAGGATGTTTATGTTTCAGAATTTTAAGGTAACGCTCTTGTGATACTGTGATGAACGATATACGACTCCGGCAGACAAATGTAATTGAAATGTTGAATTTTTTTTTCAGCAAACTATAAGATTGTAAATCGCAATTATGTTTTGCATTCTCAGGCATAATCCGATAGGATTATTCTGTGCGAATTCAGAGAAAAATGTAAATAAACTTCTGACATATCACTAAAACAACAAAAATGTAAGCATATAGTATAAACTTCTTCTCTCTCCGAATTTCACACTTTAAGTTCATTTTCTTTATAACGTTTGACACAAAATTTATCTGTGGGAATGGCTAAAAGTTTATTTCTTAGAATATTCATAGCAAACATGCTATTCTTTTCTCCTAAATAAAATGCGAATATCTATCTATCTATCTATCTATCTATCTATCTATCTATCTATCTATCTATCTATCTATCCATCTGTCTATATGTCTATCTATGTCTGTCTGCCTTCCTTTCTATTCATCTACTTGTCTGTATGCATATCTATCAGTTTTACTCACTGACAGTTTCTAGCTACGTCCGTTTGCCTGTCTGACTGTCTGAGTCTCTCTCTCTCTCTCTCTATCTCTCTTTATCTACCTATCTATCTATCTATCTATCTATCTATCTATCTATCTATCTATATATATATATATATATATATATATATATATATATATATATATATATATATATATATATATATATATATATATATATATATCCAACACCGAAACCAACTAGGGAAACAACACCACCACCAACATCAAAAGATAGACCAACACCAATACCAAGAACAACAACGAAGAAAACAAACACCAACGAAGAAAAAACAAATGCAAAACCTAAATCCCCAACAACACACACACCACACAATACAAGCATAGAATCTGATGCCTTGCCCTTACCCCATTCTGATCTGTCGAACTTTTCGTCAAACGATGACAGTCCAGTGGAATGGCAGATAGCCACAGGGGGTAAGAGAAAAAGATTAAAAAGGACAAAACCAAACAGAAGCCTGAAAGCCCCTTACACAACCAAACCAACACCAACACCAACACCACAAAAACGCATACAGACTATGTGGGAGTGGATAGGAGAAGAAGGAGGGTGTAAGTGCCTCAAAGACCTGCTCAGACGTTCCCATTGTCTGACAGGTTCCGACTCGACCATCCGAACGTACCAACGTGGACTTGGACAAACCGCGTCGGATCGTCGAGATCGTATCTAGATAGAGTTCTATGCAGGACAGCGGATAGAGATAGTGTAGGATGTCCACAATTTAAAATAGTCAGCTACACAGATCACACATTTGTGACGTGTACGCTCGACTTAAATAAGACACATAGGCAGAGTCCCGGTTACTGGAAACTGAACGCTTCGCTCTTAGCGCGGCAGGTTTACAGGAACCGGATTAGCGAATTAATTAAGAGGCCGTTAACAGGAGCCATCGTTAACAACCGCTGGTGGTTTGCCCTGAAAATGGCAATTAAATCGGAATCTATTAGGTTTAGTAAAGAACTATTGATAGATCGAAATAGAGTAGAGGGAGACTTAGTTAAGAAACTAGAAGCGGCACTTACAACTGGCAGCGCAACCAACGTTTTGGCTGCGAGGTTGGCCCTCGACCAACACCTCAACGCCAAACAAGAAGGTTACGTCGTCAGAGCTAAAATGCGTGCCTTAAGGAACGAAGGGATCGAAGCTGCGCGAGAAGCCCGGGTGGCGGAGGCACAACGCGGTAACAGAGCCACCATTCGGTCTCTAATCGATGAACAGGGATGTAGTTTGCTCGAACCCGAAAGGATGTGTGGGGCCTTTCAACAGCACTTTGGTCGACTGTTCGGTGCGAGCGGTGGGTCGGAACGCAGGATGGACTTCAGAGCCTACCTGATCGGCCTGCCGCAGCTCTCGGTGGGAGAGGCAGAGTGTTGTGAGGGTCCTATCGCAGCTGCTGAAGTAAGGGATGCTATGGCGGTCTACGCGAGGGATAAGTCGCCTGGATTGGATGGTCTACCCTACGAACTGTATTGTCAAATGCCAGACTTGTTTGGCGACCTCTTGGCGTCAGTCTACTGCAACTGGCAACAAAGTGGGAGAATTCCCGGTTTCGTGAGCCGAGGTGCAGTGACATTGCTGAAGAAAGACCCAAACAAGGGGAATTTTATAGATAATTTCAGGTCCATCACTCTGCTCAACGCAGATTTGAAAATTTTGGCCATAGTAATAGCCGAGAGGTTGGCGCTTGTCATCGATAAACTGGTCGACAAGGCGCAAACATGCGCCGTTCCGGGCAGAAGCATCCATGACAACCTCCACCTCATGCGCTACATCATGGACAGGGTAGTTAAGGATCCTGGCATAGGTGGGTGGCGCTGCTCAATTTAGATCACTCTAAAGCCTTCGATATGGTCGAGCATCGATACCTGGCGGCCGTCCTCAGGGCAGCTGGCTTTGGTTCCGTCTTTCGCGGTTGGATCGCTACCTTGTATAGCGGCATTCGATCGGTAATTCGGGCAAACGGTCACCTGTCAAAACCGTTCGACATCACGCGTTAGGTCCGTCAGGGATGTCCCCTGTCGGCGCTTCTGTATGTATTGACGCTCGAACCACTACTGCGGAAGCTGGTGACACTCAGGGGTATCCCACGAGATCTGGGTTGCGGGACGAGCGTGTCTGCATATGCGGACGATGTCACCGTCATAGTGTCGAGCGAAAAACACGTCGAGATGCTAGGCGAGACTCTTAAAGAATACGAAACGGTGACAGGAGCAAAAATTAACCCGGAAAAGTCAGTGGGTTTGTTACTCGGCACCTGGAGAAGCAAATCTATACCGTTCAACAGCGACTCCGTAGTGGGACGCTGGACGGAGGGACCAGTTAAACTGCTCAGGGTCTGGTTCAGTCCGGACCTCCAAATGGATAAGAACTGGGACGAGATCACCAGTAGAGTGATCAAACTCAGCCAAATATGGGTCGAGAGAAAGTTACCTCTAAAAGGCCGGGCGGTGTATAATGTGTCTATCGCATCAGTTATCGATTACCGCCTGACCGTCGTGCCTTGTCCCGATGCCACCATCACGAAACTAGAACGCATACTTTTCCACTTTTCTCTGGAAGGGTAGTGTTCCAATGGTGAGGCGATCTATTTGCTGTCAACAACCGTTACATGGAGGACTGGGGATGCCGTGGTTAATGATGTGCAGACATGCGTTGAGACTGCGGCATCTCTGGAACTTCATTGACGACGTTGACCAGGTGTGGGCGCTGTTTGTGAGGCACGCCTTCCCGCAGCTCGTCTCACTCACCGAACTGCAAACATGGATCAGGAAGAGACCGAAGCTGGGTGATTGGCACCGCGAGTGTCGCCAAGCTCTACAACAGCTCTGCCGTCCGGGATCAAACTTGTGCAACTTCCAAACGACCAATGCGTTCTATAGAGGACTAGTGGAGGGGAGGTCTGACGACACTCTCGGGGCAAACCTGGGTGTCGACGAGAAATTCCTAACCCGCCTTTTCAAGACGATGTTCGGGCCGGGGCCTCTGGATAATTTCCAGAGATCCCTGGCTTGGCAATGCTATCGGGACGCACTACCAGTTCGAGAGAAGATCTACAGACACGGTTCGAAAACCACCGGAACGACCTGCCCGAGATGCGGTCAGAGCGACGAAACCGTTCTGCACGCACTCGTGCAGTGTCCAGATATTTCAGAGCTGTGGACCATCGTCGAACGGCTGTTGTCGCGTGTGGGACGAGCCTGCTTATCAGCCGAGTCTATCGTTAATATTGTTCCGCCACCTTCCGTTAAACGGGAAGGAAAAACGGTTTTTGTAACACTGATAGCTATGGCAAAAGAATGCGTGTGGTGGATGCGTTTGAAAGGTCTACAAACAAACACTTTCCTCTCTGGTCAGTCCCTCGTCAACTTTTTCAAGTACCACTTGAAAAGGAGGATGAGGACAGAGAGGAAAGTGTTGTCAAATGATAGTTTCAATAAAAAATGGGTAAATGTGGCAAGAATGGTAAGAATGAAAGACGACACAATTTTAAGCATAGACTTGTAACAAAAAGAGACAAAAAGAGAGAAGGTACTTACTTTCATGTACCTTTAAAAAATGAAGCCTGAGGTGACCGTGGTCTTTTCCGTAGGCTTTTCTTTCCACGGATAGACCTAATCTGTTCCCACCTTTTTTTTCTTTTTTTTTTCCCGCGATCCCTTTTGATCGAAATCCCCCCCTTTTTTCTGTATTTAGCCCTGTCTGGCTATAATAAAAATATATCTATCTATCTATCTATCTATCTATCATCTATCTATCTATCTATCTATCTATCTGTCTATCTATCTATCTATCTATCTATCTATCTATCTATCTATCTATCTATCTCTTCTCACGGACGTGCTGTCACATCGGCTGCGAAGGTAAACGTTTATTTGACCTTTTATTGTCCACATTTTGTTGGAATTTTAAAATAATTTTGTTGCGAAGCACCTAGGCTTCATTTGTGTGTATTTTCAAGGGCAGGAATTGGCCCCCAGGGGCAGTTTCGGCCCTAGCAAAATACAAAAATTTCCTTCTTGACATTTGAAAAATGTCGAGAAACATAATTTTGGAACGCTTGTCTTGTTCTTTTGACAAGCATTTCACGAGGCTTCAGATGCCAGAAGAGAAAAAAGAACAGAGTAGCGCGTGCTCATACAGTGACAGGAACGCAGTTGCTGTAAACGTCACAAAGACTGTGATTACAGCTACTAACAGCCCTCTCACCACCACCACCACCACCACCACCACCAACACCAACAACAAAAACAAAACTGTAACCAAGGTTACAAAACTATGCGTAAAAACCGTCACAAATGTCTCTGACGTAGGCACCATTGCTGCTGACGCCATCACCACCACCACCAACAACAACGACAACAACAACAACAACAACAACAACGACAACAACAACAACAACAGCAACAACAAGGACGTAAAGTTATCGGCCGTCAGCAATGACACCATCACCTGTTCAACAAACTCTGCTGCCACTACCACCACCTTTGAACCAGGCAGTACATACACCAACATAAACAAAAATATCCAGAAGAACATGTCCGCCAGCACAACAAAAACAAATTTTGCAAATGCTCTAAAGGAAAAAAGAACACAAATAAAAGACACAAAATCCCTTCTTACGAAAGAAGGAGATGATGTCAGAATAAACATACCAAAAGATATTATAGAAATGAAAAACAAAAAGTGCATCATTTATAAACTGGTAAACACAAAAACCAGACGTGTAGAAAATGTTAGCACAGATAAAATTGAAGTTTGTCTTAGAAAAATTTGGCCTTATCAGAATCATGTCACCTGGGGAAGAAAATTTGGAACGGTGCAAGTGAGATTTCTGGATGAAAATTTAGCTAAACAATTTTCGACACTCTCTCTCCGCACATATGACTTGGTAATGATACCGAGTTATCTAGGACAGAGAGTGACCAAAATTATGATAAAAAATGTGCCATCGGAGGTGGACACCCAATGGCTGATATCGGCCGTGTGCCTGGAAATGGAGGAGGCAAATATTTTGGAGATTACGGTCGGAGAGGAAAAGAACTGGGGAGGGAAAAATCTGGAAATCCTTCTCCACATCACGGAGGAGGCTTCACAGAAAATTCCTCCAACCATTAGATTGGCAGAGGACCACAAGCTGTATGTGGTGGTAGAGGGCAGGCGACCTCGCTGTTACCTATGCAACAGCGAAGCACATCTGAAAAAGGACTGCCCTCTGGCCGCTAAACAAAAACAACATCAACAGAAGCAACTACCAAATACCCCCAACAGAAAAACCTTACTACCAACACCACCAGCAACACAAAAAACAACAACAGAAATATCAGCAATAACCACAACAGAAAAGACAACAGAAACTGAAAAAACAGAAGAAAAAAAAGAAAATTCCAAGACTGCCTCTCCCTCCCCCATATCACATACACCACACACAAATAACAAGCAGCCAACATCAATAAAAACAGCAACACAAACATTCACAGAAACACACACAGACGCACACAATTTACCGTTACCTCTTTCTGACTCCTCAGATCTCCCATCGTCCGATGAAGAGAGTGGGGAGGAGTGGAAAATAGCTACGAAAGGAAAGAGGAAGCGCAGTAAGAAGAAAACAAAACAAAATGCAAACACAAACAAAGCAGGGAGATTCACATCTCCCGAAAATACTACTAACACCAATAGTAATATAAAAGAAAACAATGCTAACAGCAATAGACAGTACAAACACAGAGTTGATGAATTACATCAACTCTAAAACAAACATCACAAATAACGATATCAAAACCAACAACCACCCACGTACAACACCGCCAAAACACATTAAAATTATTCATGTAACACCAGCATTACACAACACAATAAAATCCCTCTACCCCAACTCGGTAGGGGGATTCCAGAAATATTTGTGCAAGAAATTGTACAATAGCCTCCTTGGTGAAAAATCCAAGGAGGAAATAAAACTTTCTAACGGTAAGTAACACTCTGTTCTTTTGTTTTGTGCTTTAAAGCACACGTATAAATAGAATCATGGTGAAGATTGGTTGTGTGAATGTGCGTGGTGTAGGGTCCCCTTGGAAACAAGGGTACCTCTTAAATGACATCAAGTCACACAATTTGGATATCATAGCCATTAGTGAGACCAAACTCCATGAACCGCGGGCCCTAAAGTCCATGTTTGGCGGACAGTTTAACATTTATTTTTCTCCCTGTCTGCCGAGGATGGGCGGTAGTGGCACGGCGGTTCTTTTTCGCAAGAGTCTGGATCTCCAAGTAAAGACGATATTTACGGACCCGGAGGGTAGACTGGTTGTCCTAGATGTGGACGGTAGCGATGGAGGCGCTTTTCGGTTGCTGGCAGTTTATGTGCCTCCTTTAACAGGTCGGTCAGACTTCTTTCGACGTCTAGAAGTATTCCTGGGAACGTCTTGTCCCTTACTTTTAGTGGGGGATTGGAATGCTTCCTTGGACACGCATCTAGACTACGTGGGGAGTGACAAAACTAGAAGGGGATGCAAAGGCCTCATAGACCTGCTCAGACGCTTCCAGTTGTCTGACAGGTACCGACTCGATCACCCAAATGTGCCAACGTGGACTTGGAGCAACCGCATTGGGTCGTCGAGATCGTATCTAGATAGGATAGTGTGTAGGACAAGAGATAGAGATAGTTTAGGATGTCCACAGTTCTCCACATAGTCAGCTACACGGATCACAAACTTGTGACGTGTACGCTAGACTTAGATAAGGCACATAGGCAGGGTCCCGGTTTACTGGAAACTAAACGCGTCTTTCCCGTCGAGACAGGTTTTCAGAGACCGGATTAGTAAAGAGGGCTTTGACGGGAGCCATCGTCAACAACAAATGGTGGTTTGCCCTCAAGAGAGCAGTAAGGGCGGAAGCAATAAGGTATAGCAGGGCACTAGCTGTAGAGAGGAACAGAGTAGAGGGGGAGCTAGTGATAAAGTTAGAAGAGGCATTGCGAAGTGGCATCGCATCCGACGTTTTAGCGGCAAGGTTGGCCCTCGACCAACACTTCAATGCTAAACACGAAGGGTGTGCTGTCAGGGCAAGGATGCGTGCTCTGAGGAATGAAAGTGTTGGAGCCGCACGAGAGGCCCGGGTGGCGGGGGCGCAGCGAGGTAACAGAGCCACCATCCGGTCTCTGGTAGACGAACAGGGGCGCGAATTGCTCGAGCCGAGCAAGATGTGCGAGGCGTTTCAGCGGCATTTTGCCCGACTGTTCGGGAGGAGTGGCGAGCGAGAAGGCAGGATGGACTTTAGTGCCTACCTGCACAGCTTGCCACGACTCTCGGCAAGAGAGGCGGAGTGCTGCGAAGGGGTCATCACGGCGGAGGAGGTGAGGGACGCGATGGCGGGTTGCTCGACGGACAAATCTCCGGGTCTGGATGGTCTGCCCTACGAGCTTTACAACTGTATGCCAGACTTGTTTGGAGAAGTCTTGGCGGCCGTGTACTGCAACTGGCAGCAGAACGGGAGCATTCCCGGTTTTGTGAGCCGAGGAGCGGTAACGCTGCTGAAGAAAGATCCAAACAAGGGGGACGCCATAGATAACTTTAGGCCCATCACTCTGCTCAATGCAGACATGAAAATTTTGGCCAAGGTGTTAGCTAAGCGGTTGGCGCTTGTCATCGAGAAACTGGTCGGCACGGAGCAGACGTGCGCCGTGCCGGGCCGGAGCATCGATGACAACCTCCATCTGATGCGCTACATCATAGAGAGGGTAGTTAAGGAACCTGGCATGGGTGGGGCCCTGATCAATTTGGATCAATGGAAAGCTTTCGATAGGGTAGACCATCGATACTTGGAGGCCGTCCTCGAAGCGGCCGGCTTCGGTCCCGTTTTCCGCGGCTGGATGGCTGCCTTGTACACAGGCATCCGTTCGGTTGTTCGCGTCAATGGACGTCTATCGGGACCCTTCGACATTGCACGTTCGGTTCGTCAGGGATGCCCCCTGTCGCCGCTCCTGTACGTATTGACTCTCGAGCCACTACTGCGGAAGCTGGCGACACTGAGGGGCATCCCGCGAGAACTGGGGTGCGGGACGAGCGTGTCGGCATACGCTGACGACGTCACCGTCATAGCGTCTAGCCACGAGCACATCGAGCGTGTTGGCGAGACGCTGAAAGACTACGAAGCGGTGACGGGAGCGAAAATCAACCGGGATAAGTCGGTGGGTTTGCTGCTCGGCACCTGGAGAAGCAAGCCCATACTGTCCGGCAGCGCCTCAGTAGTGGGACGCTGGACGGACGGTCCGGTCAAGTTGCTCGGAGTCTGGTTCGGTCCGGACCTGCAAACGGAGAAGAACTGGGACGAGATAACGAGTAGGGTGGCCACTCTCTGCCGGCAATGGTCCGAGAGGAAGCTGTCCCTAAAAGGTCGGGCGGAGGTGGCGAACGCGTACATCGCGTCCGTCATCGAATACCGCCTGACCGTCGTGCCTTGTCCCGATCGCGCCATCACCGAAATGGAGCGCATCCTCTTCCGCTTTTTGTGGAAAGGAAGCGTTCCAATGGTGAGGCGATCCGTTTGTTGCCAACACCCGCTGAAAGGAGGGCTGGCCATGCCGTGGTTGATGATGCGCAGACATACGCTAAGACTGCGACATCTCCGGCTCTACGTAGACGACGGTGAGCAGGTGTAGTCGCCGTTTGTGCGACGCGCTTTCCCGCAGCTCGTCTCCATGACCGAGCTACAGTCGTGGATCAAAAAGAGGCCGAGGAATGGCGAATGGCACCGTGAGTGTCGCGTTGCTCTGCAACAACTTTGCCGTCCCGGGTCGACCTTGAGCGGCTGCATCACAACGAAGTCATTCTATAGGGGACTAGTGGAGGGCAGGTACGACGACGATCTCGGGGCGAACCTGGGCGTCGACGAGAAATACCTGACCCGCCTGTTCAGGACGACTTTCGGGCCGGGACCTATGGACAACTTCCAGAGATCCCTGGCCTGGCA
>NC_142928.1:142678800-142696300 GCF_046866305.1 Octopus bimaculoides
TAAAGCGCTTTGTGATGTTGGCCAAATTTGTGGATTCTAAATGGTTGTAAATTAGAATGAACAGGAGACAGAATTTGTGAGGTTCGATTGTAGTTACCAACTTTTATGAGATTCCACCTACGATTTGACCATACTGTACAAGCAATGAGACCATATATGATGACAGAAGAGAAAAAAATGGTAGAACGTGTAATATCATGGTTTTTGTTTTCTGTTAGAAAACTAAAGAGGAAATACTAAATTTGTTAGAATACTAAAGAGAATAGCAAGGAAACTGGAAAATAGCAAAATATCAGGACGCAACCAGAAAGATCAAGGTACAGCTGAACAAAAAGAGGGAAAAAGTTAATTGGTAATTTCGGCAGAGTATCCAAACGGCTAACAGGTTAAATAGCATGCAAACTATTGCGTTTACTGTTACTGTGTCCTTTCAGAAGAATGGCATCTAATACTCTGCAAGAAGTTTAAGAAACAATACTACTAGAGAGACTTAATATTACTAGACCTCAGGAGAGCATCTGAATATTTAATTAGCATGCAATTGCTTTTTTTATAACAATACGTGGAAGCATGTTATATTATAGTAGTGCATGCGCAAATATTACGTGATATTTATTATTTTATTTGTTTCAGTCGCCGGATTGCATCCATTTTGGAACATCACCTAGTAAGCTTCTATCTGATGAAATCGCTCCAGGTAATTATTTTAAACTTGATATATATTTTACCGGATATTTTCTCCAGAATATCTAATTTACGAAAACGTCAATAAAATAATGCCGATTTTAATATGGTGGGAGGACAAAACCTGCCATACACTCATAAATATCTACTTACACGCACACACGCATACAAGATTTGTTGAAATTCCACACGGTTTTTATTCAATCGATTTCACTCACAAGACAGTGGTTTGTCCGGGTCACTGTCACTTGATTAAAATGCAGCATATTCGACTGCAACTGGGAAGTAAAAGTCTTAACCGTACAGCCATGACCGACGATTGACGTGCAAGACTTTCCTTTTGAAGCTTCTTAACATATTTACTGCAACAACTATATTTATTAGCAGAATTAGTCATTGAAACATGCATTCTTTATATTGTATGATATGTCTATTTTCGATGTGTGAATTTTATATTGATTGATACGTGCCTCCAAAACTTTTACGCATACATATATAACTGAAATTTGGTCTCTGTTCAATTAGGAATTAAGTTTGTTTCTTTCCGAATAATCAACTTGTCAGGCTTTCATTTGCTATTTATATATATATTCTCACTAAATCATAGTAATTTTCTCTGAAGGTTTGAGGATTGTTCGTGGATATAGCTCCAAGCACATGGGAATATATAGAACAGCTGGTAAGCAGCAGTGTTTGGATTTATACTACATAAGCTAAATACACATTTAAATCACTGTTGATTAGTACTGATTATTTTCAAGTAACACAAAAATACGTTCTAATTGTGAATTGATCATTCGAAACGACTAAATATTTGAATAAAGGATAACTCGAGTCTTTCGTGACCATTTTGTTAATTTGAGACTGAATACAAGTCTGTATTCAGTTGATGTGTTTCTCAATCAAACATATCTCAATAATTATTGTAAACATTGAAATCTTTGATGCTTGAATACCTGTTTCGCTAAATCATTTCGAATTATTTTGACATTGGGGACAGCCAAAGAGCATTAGAGGGATACGAAACCTTGCAAACAACAAATTTTACAGTAGCAGATGTAGCAATATCTCGATAGAACTATGAGATGAAGCAATTCTTATTTGCTTCATAAGCATTTGTATACATTTGAATATATTTGAAGATTGTTGCCTCGCAAATTTCTTGACCGCCAGGCAATGTGATCTTTAAAAGTATGTTTGAGTACTATCATAAACTGGCAATGCAAGAATATTAATTTTGTATATGGAATAAATATTTCATAGGATATATTTCTTTAGGAATAAATTTATAACTGAATATATGAATGTAATTGCATGTATTTGATATATTTCAAGATATTTCATTCCTTCATAAGAAAGTCATATAGGAATCTGCCTTTCAAAAATACATCTTGGCTTTATACCTTTGGCTGAGGGCGTTTGAATAATGCGATCAAATCTATTTCTACAATCTACATAATATGTATATACGCTCTTTTTTTATTGTATCTAGTATTTAATTTATTCAATATTTTGTCTTTACACCTTGTAGTATAATGTTTTCTAACATTTATGTACTGCATTTATTAAATCTGTGTTCCGAATTTCGTATTGTGAGATGTTGCGTTGATAACGACAACAACAGTTTCGTTAACATATAACATCTCTGTCAATATCTTCCACCACATATAAAAATATCTATATAAAACCGTTCTCATCCCACAAAGAGACATCGTTAATGTCCGTGTGAATATCCTTTCTTAAAGAAAGTGTTTTATCAGGATATAATTCAATAAAAATAACACAGTCTTGTTATTTTTTTATTGTTAATGCATTGAATAATCGTGATTGCTCGTAACCCAAGTGTACTGGACATTTATGCATAAAAGCTATGCGATATTGTACTCTAGTAGGGATTGGTGATAAATTGAATAAGATTACGTTAACACGTTAACAAATTTTTCATTAATACTATAAAGATTATTCATCAAACATTATGACAAAGCGTTCAAGAAAATCTCAATCATTTAGAAGGATAGCTATACAAAACTGAATATATAAGCCCGAAGCCACGAATATCAATAGCATTAATATCCTTAAAAGTAAGATCTCGTTTGATTATTAATAACACAAAATCTGTCGATGTATATCCTCTTATGTAATAATGTTTAATCCTACATAACAAAATGGTTATTACTGAATGATTCCACATCCGTATGTACAGCATCTTTTATTTTTTTCAATAGCTATTATTCATTTTCACCTATGTTGTCGCCTTCAAGTAAAATTTCTATATCGCTTGCACAACATATCTGCATCAATTTGCCTGTCTGTCTATCTATCTATCTATCTATCTATCTATCTATCTATCTATCTATCTATCTATCTATCTATCTATATATATATATATATATCTGTCTGTCTGTCTGCCAGCCCTCTTGTCTGTCTCTCTTTTTTAACCAACCTATGTATGCATACAAACGCACACACAAAGACACATACACCCACACTCACACACACTTATTACATATATACATACATACATACATACATACATACATACATACATACATACATACATATATATATATATATATATATATATATATATATATATATATAATTATATATGAAGGGCATTAACTGTGTATTAATGCCTCACGCTATCGAGGGACTAAATAAGTAAAAAAAACTACCAAAAATAAGCAACAAAAGTCATCGTTACTGTGATGGCTACATCGTGGTAGGCTGATTCTTGTTTATTTTTATATATCTTGACCATACGTGTACTGATGAACAAAAGAATACAGGTTACTTCACAGTTTTTTCTGTATTTGATTGAGAAACCAGTGGTCTACCGTTGAGTAAATGTTTTTAAGAGATAAATTTTGAAAAGCTGCATTCCCTCGCTTTCGGTAAATATGTTGCTTATTTTTGGTAGTTTTTTTACTTATTTAATCTCTCGATAGCGTGAGGCATCAATACACAGTTAATGCCCTTTATATATAATTAAATATATCTATGAAGAAACGATGAATTTTTTCATTACGAAATTTTTCGTTATTTTTTCATTATGAGGTTTTTTTCACGCTGACTACTTGATAAATTCTTATAAAGAAATTATCCTATATTATATATATATATATATATATATATATATATATATATATATATATATATATATAAGTCAGTAAATAGTGGGGTTGTGTTAACCGCACGTGGAGAAATAATAGGAAAATGTAAAAAAGCCAGAATGCTGAACTGGGAGCATAATTTAATTAAGATTTTTTCTAACCGGTTTTCATTGCGATGAACCAAATTATCAAGAAGAAGGAGAATGAAAATGTTTTTTTACAAAGAAGTACAAAAAAGTACAAAATGAAGAAAATAATATATAAAACAATAATATATAAAAAAAATAAATATACCCATACATTATATTGTCTTTGAGCTTTTGTAGTTCAATAGTAGTTCATGTATAAATTGGTAGGAAAAATAAGGATGCATGAGAGTTGAGAGTTTTGTTAGGTTTAAAAAAAGGGGTTAAAAGTTTGTGTTAAGCAGGAAATGTGGTGTCAAAACAGGAAGTGTGTGTAAGGGGAGACAAGTGTTTTTAGTTAGAGTTATGAACTCTTTTTTTCGAAACAGGAAGTTTGTGTCTGTTCATAGAGAAATAAGGTCACTGAGGGGTGTGTGTGTTAAGAAATGGTTGGAATTTCTCTATGAAAAGATTCTCCTTGTTGATTCTTTCTTGTGTGGAGATTCTGTCTTTACATTGATAGAAAGGGAATATAATGAATTTATATGTCCTTACTTGCGCAGGTTGCCAAAACTTATATATCGGACAGACGAGCCTCCCATTACGTAGAAGAGTAGCTGTCCATAAGGAACAAATAAACCTCCCTCAATACCGCCAAATTCCACTCAGTGGCCACATAGACTCTTGCGCCAGTGTGTGATTGTGCGTGTGTGGGTGTGTGTGTGCGTGTGTGTGTTTGTGTATGTGTGTGTCTGTCTGTCCGTCTGTTTGTCTGTCTGTGTGTCTGTGTGTATTGCTATCGAGAGGATCTAAAGGAGGATCAAATGAACGTGGATTCCATTCATTGAACTGCAGATTCTACCGCTGATATCAAGAGTGCTTTAAAATCTTCCTCTGTCTCCTATTTTTCCCTTTCATCTCAACTCTATTCAGAAGAGTATTGTTTGTATTGTGTTCCTTTCTAATATAACTACTCCTGGAGCAGAGAATAACAAATGCTGCTGTCTATATGTACACCCATTCCAACTACAGTTCTGGTTGTCTGACAAGTAGCACAGATTCTGTTACTTTTCTGTTGCTCTCATTGTTATATAAAATATTATCATTGAAACTCATATTGATAAACATGTTGAATTAGAAACGCATTCATCCATAAACAGTATACTATTTCACCTACATACAATATATATGATATGAAATAACAAAGAAAGTTCCAGTTATAAAATATAGCATATGCTGGTACAGTACAGTAAATGCGTTATACTATGTACAATGCCTGTTTGGTAATAGTACGACATTCTTATTACTAGATGAGGTAATCCTTAGTGTAGTTGCTGTACGTCGTTAAGTGTGAATCGAGAATTTGTGACAAGAATATTTTGATTTTGATTTCCAAGTTAATCGATATATTCTACTCTAAGTGAACGTATTCATTTTGAAAGTAGACGGGATTGTAATTAGCAGTGCATTTCAATAAACGTCTAATGCCTCTAAATATAACTACGATTTGATAACTAAGGCAACGTGAAATTAACTGCCTTAGTGATTTAATAGCAAACTAAATAGCCCTTTTAATTAAGTAGCAATTTAAATGTAGAACAAGGTAAAGGTTTCCACTTTACGGAAAATGTTAATTTTGTCATAAGGATAAAGTTACGAGATGCAATATACGTCGTTATGGACGTATTAGTTACTGGTGTCTGTTTTCTTGTACGAAATACATATGCGCTTATTCTCAATACGCTCTATGGCGTTTGTAGTTGAAACACGAGGGAATGTGTAGAAATACATTAACAAAAGTAAGTATAAGGTTGAAAATTGCTTTGTTATTTTTCATTAGTTGCTTAAAAGTGTGGTCGTACCTCTGTTAATGAAACTGCCATTTTGATTTTACCCTGAATTTAAGTTACACTTTACTATTTGAGCAGCAAAGAAGACATTAATATAAACAAAACATTAATATATAAAACATTAATATAAACGGGGCAATATTTATATTTTTCCACTCGTCATTAAATTTCTAGTTTCATTCTAAACTTGCTTTAAAATAATGGTGAAATGCGTGATGGTGTTTGCGTGTTAGTGTCAACCGTTGTAGGTCTGTTCAGTTAACGATTTCTGCTAGGACATTGAGGTCCTCACCACTGCTATTTAAGTCATTCCAATACTCTAAGGCATCCAGTCATTTTAACATTTACATAATTATATCTGCTCTCGTTTGCTCTATATGTATATCATCGGTTCAATAGAGTGAATGCAATTTCTGAGAATGAATATAGGCAAAACCCCTGATGTTAACCAACATATACCTTTTCTACATTAATGTCATCCTATTTGCCATACTATAAAACATCACATGTAATTTACTTATATTAGTAGCTTAATAGTCAAACGAATTTTAACGGTCAGAAAACAATGCTGAAAACAATACCGACTTGTGAAAGAGTTTGATTACAGCGTAAGATTTTTACTTTGCCCACGGCATAAAAATCTATTCCACTGTTGAAATATTTCTTTTAGATTTGTCGATGCAGACGATTAATAGTTTCTTGGAAACTTACTATTTTACTGAGTTGTGTAAATATTTTATTAGCCTATATTCTATTCTGTTTACAAAAGGGGAAATAAAAGAAAAATAATCAAAGTATACGTTAATGAGAATCGGCAACAAAACTGATTACAAAGATAACAATAATTGTATTGAGGATAAGGATAATAGTATTAATAATGAAATTAATAGATATGTATATCTTTATTTCAACGACTTTTAAAACCAACATAAATTACATATGATTAGTTAATGAAGCTATATATCAGTACAAGACAAGCTAATAATCAAAAATGTTCATCTTGAATATATTCCCAAGGAGGTCCATAAAAATATAAAACACAAACAGAGACACAGAAACACACACGTAAACGTACAGATATAAGGAAACACTACGCGTAACAGACAAAAGAAGCTATGATACACGTAAACACACTATTCCTTATAATGACTTTTAAGACATTACACCAACATGATATAAAACAACTATATACATACACACATAACCTCGTGGGCATCGGTGCCATTTTTCTCTTCCTCCGTTTTTCCATTCTTTGAACTTTCCGTCTTTCCGCCGAAGGGCTCCGCCCGCAACGTCATGCTCTCTCTCATTCCTTTCCCGACCGTCCAATAACACTATCCGTATCACGTCCTCACTTTTTAGTTCTTGTTTTTTTTGTGTTTCTTTTGAAACTATATATGTATATATATATATATATATATATATATATATATCAGTGTTTGTCACGATCCGGGAAAATAAGTTCTGGGAGCGATTACTTCGACTAAAAGCTTCAATACAGTGCTCCATCAGTCTAATGAATGAAATAAGTATATCATAATGATGTACATGCATATATATATATACATATATATACATATACGGATACACACATATTCTTCCACACGTTTCATAGTCATTTGACTGGGGCTATGCTGGAGTACTGCCTTAAAGCGTTTTAGTGGAAGAAATCGACTGCAGACGTACACGGTTTTCAATCATTGATGGGGGGAATAAACAAAGACACAAACATGCGCACACATAAATATATACATTTATATATATATATATATATATACATGCATATATGCATACACACATATATATAGAGCGAGTGGTATCATTTACCCTCTTGTATCTAATTTTGCCTTATAGTGTACCTGTAATGGTGTGAACTTGCTGACCATTTTAATAACGGTAATAATACGTCTTTATTTTAAATTTATTCTTACAATAGTTTTCTTTTAAAAGGAGCTGGACGTTTAAAGTATGGAAAGCACATGAGCTAATGTAGTGAACATTTTAGAAATAGGTGTTACAATGAAGATCCCAGAGTGTGTTGGTCATAGAGAGGGTGAAATCAATTTGTATTGAAATATACGACTTACCGATGTATTTAACGCAAAGGTGAGCCTATTTGTCATATGTTCATTGCATTGCACGTGTTTATCTTTATTGTGGGTTTAGAGAGGTTTTGAACCTTGGCTCTGATTTTAGTAAGTGGCATCGTATACACTACTGTATATATATTATATATATAAAACCAAGGAAGAAACAATTTCTTTCAAAGGGATGGTAAACACCTGATTTTTCTTACTGGAACTTCAGTTGAATTCTATAAATTAAGTAGTATAATTACAGTTAGAAATATTTAAAAAATAGAGGAATACAATTGACATATTAAAAATTTATTAACATTATAATATAATATAATCATACTATAATAAAATGAAATATAAGATAATATAACAAATAACTAACACAAATATATGTCCGACAATCTATTTTGACTCATATCTACTATTGAATTTATAAAATTCACATTTATGCATACAACTCTCCTAAGGGTAATATTTGTTCAAACACCAGACAATCATTTCATGCAAGGACTGCAAAATCATAAAATAGACTGATTTGAGATATACCTATGTTTACAAGCGTGAGCATTAATAATTCAAAGCCATAATAATATAATAACAGCTAAAACAAAATTCAAATAGATAAAATAATCGAAGTAGACAAAACAATTACAATAATCATGAAATGTTCTTATGCATTTTTGATAATATCAAGCTAAAGATATTTTAATCTAAAGTAAATACTGCCTATTTTATTATATAATAAGATTTATATCATATGTTAAGAATTTATGGTGGAGTAGAAATATATTTTATCTATGAAAAAAATGTGTATATTTTATTTAAACACTAAATTCATGAAAACAATTTTAATCAACAATTCATTCATTCAAAAGTTTCTACTAAATACACTGATGTTAAACAAATGTATACGGTTACGATTATTATAAAATATACTATTTCTTACATAGAAATGCTAATAATTTATAAATAAATAAATATCAGAATTTTACTTAGTTTTACAGAAGGAAATATATTTAGACTAAGCCAATAGTTTTATTATTTTATAATTTTTATGTGTATACAAGTTCGAAAGAACATAATATGATGATATATACTAAATATTATAGGGTCTTAATGACATATTCATATATGCATAATTATTCAAAAATATATATAATCATATATAATAATTATTGTAATCTACTTATGCGGACTAATTTAAACATTATTCTTAGTAAATAACAAGTAAAAACACAAATTTACCTAGTTTACCAGAGGCAAATACCACTGTAAATCAATGTCTATATATCTAAACATTCATTGCTGATGACAAAAATAATCGGAAATATGTACTTATAATAGAAATGCTTTTAATTACGATAGGGCCTGTAATAAAAGTATTTATATAGTATCACTATTAAATTCAATTTATATAAAACTGATAACATAATTTAAACTTATATCTTAATTTAGCTGCGAATATAGTGATATAGTTTACACTTAATAAAAATATATTATGGTTCTTAATATTAAATTCATAAATTAATCCACTGAACTATTATACACAACCCCATTAATATACTAATCTAAACTTACAAACCTTTCAGTTTAAATTAAAGAAAAAAAACTTCCAGATCATTCAGTATAATAACAAAATTTGGACTCAAATACAATTACGTTAAATAATGTCGTCACATAAGGTTTGGGAAAATATTACAAGGAAATATATTTTTTAATTTTTGAATTAACAAAATTAGTATAACTTCATTTATTCATAAATTCAGTAAGTGTGTATGTATGTTCCTCTCCATTATGCTCCACTTTGATAATTATGATCATTTACACCCAGATAATTATGATCATGACCACCCAGAATATAACGACCATTTAAATTTTAAACAAATTTAAATGCTAAAAATATATATAAAATAATTATGTGTACATTTTTTTGCATGTTTTTAATTCTTCTTCTAGTTCAAACCACTTTACAACTCCACTACGGTTGCAATGTCTGCTTTCAGCTGCTCTTCTTATTTCCTCTTTATCATTTTCTCAGTTGGTGATGGACCAAAGTACCTAGCAGCTGCCTTTTTGGGGTTTTTTTAACAATGATTTTGGACTATGTATGAAATTTACTTCTAAACTTACTGGTACTTTATCGGTACCCCAACTCTTGCCCTATCTTACTTCTGCTGTATATACATTTTTTAATATTCTGGGCAAGAGAATTGCTACATAGGAAGTGAAACTCGTATTCCTGGAAGTGATGATTTTTGTTACTGCGACAGGGCACAATATGAAAAACACGGGAAAAAAGTCTGAAAGAGCCAAACACAATAAGAAGGAGGCGCTGTTATAAATGGGAAGCCTCCGATACATCATCTGATCTGATCATTGCAAATGACTACCAGGACATTAAGCTGCCTGTTTCCATAGTAACACGCGCACAGCTGTTCTGGAGCTGCTTACCCACCTGATATTTGTTTTGCTTATTGAATGCTTAAAAACACAGGTGTTCGTGAGATGAGCTAAAAATGATAGCTAAGTAAGCCATAAACATGCACCAATTTTTGTTTTGTCTTTTTCATAATCAAACGATTTCCGGTGTGTAGAATACAAATTCACAAGAAATATTCGGAAAATTCCAATAAATAAACAAATTATGGGTGCGTAAAGCAGAATTCCACCAATATTTAATTTGTCTACGGTTGACAACACGTGGAGTAACGCACAAAATTACAGCTTCCAAATCCTGTTTTATGACTGGGTTAAAAATGATCAACCATTAAATCTTCATAACTAAAAAAAGAAAATATATTTCCGTAAAAGTAAATTCGTCCCTGAGATTCAGACTGGAATATTATACCAGTACATATGTTAATAACATTTTTCACTAAATCTAGAAATTTCCGCAGGTGCAGTGGAAAAGAAATGATCCTGCCGATATCTTCTGCGTGTGTAGATATGTACAATCTTATTTAACATGATCGTGAACATTCGGAAAGGCAAAGATAATACATTGCATATAGTCTCAAGAAAAATTCTTATAGTTTGGATGTAAACACACTACGTTATTGTGAATAACATTACCACATCGTAGGATACATTCATATATGTGTTACAATTTATCACCTATGAATATTAAGCCGTCGATCATAGACGCTAAGATCCGGACCGTCATGTTATTATTAGGAAGTTGCTTGGTAGTATATAAAATTCTTGGTATTGCCGATACATTCCCCATCACAACTGGTGTTCAATTCAAGAATATTTCGTGAACTAATATCACAGACTATCTATTTTCAAAAGATATATACCTTGAGTCAATGATAGTTTATTTTAATTTTTATTTTATTTCCTACTTCAAAACTTACATACGCTACGAAAATGTATGTCTTATTTGCAAGTGTAACAGTTTACAGGTATATATTGTTTTCGGTTCTACTAATATAAATCAACTGTCTATTGTTCTTAACCCTTGCCATGTGATATCGAATCGATAACACTGATATGGTTTGCGACAACACACTTAAGTTCGAGTTGTTATTCCATATTTACTGAACATGAAATATGCTGGTGATATAAAGAATCCGAAAACTGACCAGCTTACAAAACTTGACATTTTAAGAAACTTATGTCCTGATTCTGGTGGAGATAGGAAAATTATGTGAATTCATGTTTTGGGTAGTTAATAATAAGCCTGAAAATAGCCTTCAAATCTAGCTGACAATTCTTCGTGTATTTGCTCTCTAATGAGATTACTTTCACACATTGTCCGCCCTTCCGCTACCAACTAAATTTACATCTTGACATTTTACAGAAGCACTATCAGTATCAGGTTTCCATTTTGTGACAGAAGTTCTTATAATAACTTTGAGTACTTCCTAAGTGTTTGGAAGAAGATAATTAGAGCTACTTTCGAAGTATATAGGCTACTGTTACCACTAAGAACATCCCAACCAAGTTATACTTGTCGTCAAAACATGTATGCAACTAATTTATATTTGTGTCACCTTCACCTACTTCCATATAGCAAGATAGCACAATCATTTAATATGCACGGACGCACACACATATACATACACTCACTTCGGTTGGCATGGCAGTACACTGGAAAGTTCTGTAAATATAGTTACCGTCAGAACGTTAATGAATCATCTATTTACGTTTACGTAACTGTAATTTATTCACATCCAAAACGTTTTATTCAAAAATTTTTGTACAGTATCTATAACAATGATCAACATATACCAGCAACTACACACAGCTCCGCATGCAATTATGCATCCTCGTCGCTGCAATTTCATCAAGGATTCATTACTTACGGCGTTTTCAAAGTGAAGTAATTCAAACAAGATTCAGTTGAACGTTATAACATTACTTTTTAAATCGAATTTTAATCACCTCTCCTAGTATTAAAGTTGAATCGTGATTTATAAAATGTTCATTCATATTGCAGGCAATTGTAGCAGTTTCGTTTACCTTTTACTGTATAAAGTGCATTATCTGTTCAGAGGTAATTCACTTATGTTTGGGTATATACTCTCAATTAATATTATTATTGTCATTATTACTAAAATTATTTTAGTAATATTCGCAAAAATATGATTATCACAATCATTATATTAACCAGTATAATTACTATCGATGGCAATTTATGTTTCTTTAAATTGTTTAAACGTATATTTAATCCAATATCGGCATCTCATAGCATGTTCGTGTCTAGTGTTTATAATAGTATATTTAGAAAAGAGAATTTGGTACATTACCTGCACACAAAAGTTACATTTATTATCGCCTATGCTACCAGGTTTTGCTTTACTAATAATATCCCACGCAATAGAAAATAATTTGTAACTATCATTAACTGTCCAAATTAGCTTACTAATGCTGGTACACACACGCATATAAAAGTATTCACGTCAGTAATGTAACCATACGTGTCCCATTGATGATAACCTCTCCTCCTCCTTCTTCGGATTCTCCTCTTCTCCTTTTCGACGAAGAGCTTTGCTCGAAACGTTAAATTCTCTCCTTGAACCGAGCGGCAAACTAATATGCTTCTTGTGCACGTCCTCACATTCGTTGTTTTTCACTTATTCGTTTTCTATCCGCTTATTTGAATTGACTATATATATATATATATGCATATAGTGAGAATTTACAAAAAAATCAAAAGACGAAGAGGGGTGAGTAAACAACAACAAAACAAAAGATGTATTAGTTTAACGGTCATGAAGTGAGAAAGTCTTTTGCGTTCCGAGCCTACGCTCTGCGACAGAAAGGAACACAGAAATAAACAGGAAGAGGAATTTAAAAAAAGGTTTAGTGGCTAGTGATCTATCATGGCGACTGATATATATATATATATATATATATATATATATATATATATATATATATATATATATATATATATATATATATATATATATATTGGTGTGTGTGTGTGTGTCTGTGTGCGCGCGTGTGTGTGTGTGTGTGTATAAGTTGTTAACAGGGTGTACATGAATTAATAGATCCATATGTTATAAGACGATGGATTTGTTACAAACAAAATGGCTCGGGACATTATGCATTACAATACGTGTATTTGTAGATTAGTAACTTTTTTCCCGTAGAAACATTACAGATATAATATTCATACATGTCTGTACATAAAGCAAAACATTTTTTCATGCATAGACGGGACCTAAGAGGTAATACTGGCAAATTAGTGATAATAAGCTGCTACCTAATGTAATTTTATCTAAAACGTCAGTTGCTATATTCTTATGAGGTTAAACAGGAAAATGTCAACAGGTTAATAGAACTTAAAGTGTTTGCTTGACTGTTATTGAATTGAGTCAAGATGGTGCAAAACAGGGTACATCACCTCATCGCAGTGACAGGAATAGATTTAAAGTTAATTAGGAGTCAGAATGGTGTAAGTGGATGAGGTTGTGGCTGTTGTTTTTGTTGTATTTGTGGTGGCGGTTAAGGGAGTTAGTGGTGAGAGAGATCTAGATCAGCGCTTGTCAAGTAGACGTATGTTATCCATGTAGTCGGGCAAGTTACAGGCTGTCTATGATTTTTTAAAATAATGTTATCTCATTCTGCAAATTTTCTTAACTTACAGTTTTACTGCTTCAGTTGGAATGCAATAGTGAATCGTAAAGACTACAGTGATGCTAAAACGGTCAGAATACATTGTCTCTGCAATCTTGTGTTTTCTTGACGCTTGTAGATCGGGTAGTTTCTAAGAAAGACAAGGGAAATAGTCTCGGGCACTTCACGATATGCATATTTCCATGTTCTAAATATCCCATAGATGTTATAGCTGTGTTTGTATTTGTGATTATTGCATACCGCTGGAAGACAATACGAAAAATGATATCTTTAGTAATAGTTTCAAAATTTGGTAGAAGACCAGCAAATTTTCAAGTCAATACATCGACCTCCCAGTGTTAGACTAGTACTTATCCACCCTGAAAGTATGAAAGGCAAAATCTATGAATTTGAACTCATAGCATAAAGATGGACGAAATGCCGCTAAGTATTTTTTTCTTGTGCTTGGCGTGGCAAAAAATCTGCCAGCTCGGGACGAAAAATTTGTATTTTATAAAACTGAATTTAATTTTTTTTTTAAGGCGGCGAGCTGATAGAATCGATAGCACGCCGGGCAGAAAGCTTGGCGGCAGTTCGTGCAGCTGTAGGGTATGAGTTCAAATTGTGCAGAGGACGACTTTGCCTTTCATCGTTTTTTGGGTGATTAATTAAGTGCCAGTTGAACACTGGGGTCGATATGATTGACTTTACACTCCCTTTGAAATTCCTGGTTTGGGGCTTAAATGTGAAACCAATATTAAACTCCTGACATGCACGAAGTGCGATCGCTAGCCTTTCTGCAAATAATGGCTGCATCTCAATCAGAACCTCCGCCTCCTTCTACAGGTGCTGCTGCTACTACTATTAACTATTAGCTGGTGTCAAACTTCCTAATCATGAGGTTTGGCGAGGTGCAGCGCTATGCAAAAATAAGCGACAGATGTTTCCAAATAACGCTCAGTTAAGTTAAAACATTTATTTGGTAAAACGATGGTTTGTTGTTGGCACCTTCACTACACAGATATTTAACAACTATTTTGGGGAAAATTTTCATTTCATATTTACTTAACGCAATAAAGCTTATGCAATTTCTCAATTCTCCAGTTGAACGTAAAGTTCGGATGGGATAAAAAGAGCAAAAATATGTTGGAATTAGCTTAATGGTTATATAATATCTCATCGGAGAAAAATATCTGAAAAAATGCAATGCAATTAGAAATAGAGTAATTAGTGATGTTATTAGAACGAGCATAAGCAGTATTATAATTGATTTTATTTTATTTTATTCTTTTCTTATTTCAGTTGTGAAGTTAGTTTTGGCAAATTGAGATGATGCTACTGCTGCTCTTATTGAATGAATGATTCTTGGTTTTAGATTTTTGTACTTTTTTTTAAATAGTACACCAGAGATATAATTGATTGCGCTTCTGTATTGGTAACCATAAATTACTTTTGTTTGAGATAAATATTTGATTTCGGGAAGCATTAATGATTTGTATTTGTAATTATAATGAAAATGCTTCTTTTTTTCCTTTTTACTCTCCGTTGATATTATAGTCGTGTTGTTATAGTTGTGAGATATAGAGATATTGTACGTTTGTATTGTGGTTAAAGTAGCTTATCTTGCGCTAATGTTAAGGGAGGGAGAATTTATGTTTCATAAAGTTCCTCATTATAGATATTTTTCTGGCTTTTGCTTTAGATATTTAGTTTTCTAATTATCTTCTCATTTTTAGTTATTTTATTTTTAGGCAGATTTGAAAGGAAATCTATAAAATATTGTTATCTTCACCTTATGTTTCAGTTAATTATTTTTTTATATAGCTTTTTTTTCGTGGCTTTCATTTTCATTTCGGCTCTTTCATCCGCTTCTGCGGTTTGAATATCCTTGATAATACTGTTACTGATAATCACTGTCCAGATGAAAGGCTTAGGCATATCAATATTTATTTTATTGCTTTTTCCCCTTTTTAAATTCATCTTTCACGTTTGAATTGGTAGTAGATATAAACAATATCAGCCGCCTAGTCAATACAGACCGGATAAAAGCTAAATGGTTCATCCATAAAAACTCATAAATACAGAGCTGAAGGAACATGATGCAAAGATAATCGAAAAATATTCTAATCAACCATCTATGATAAGAAGGCTGAAATGGAAAAAAAAGTTGATTTAGCTCTTAGATCCGTGTTAGCTTTCAGCTTTTGACTATCTCTTAGGTTTTGGTTTTCATTTACACAACACACGCTCTCATATGGATAATGTAGTTTACACATTTGTCATATTCTGGTTCTCTGCTTTCATTTTTATTTTACATAAAAATATTTCCTAATATATATATTGTGTTCATTATATTTCTTTTGCATTCCCAAGGAATGATATTTCTTGAAATATTATTTGTTTTTATGGTGTACTATTTCATGATATTCTACGCAAAATTTAGGTTAATATACCACGAAAGAAAGTACAGCAATTCATAGTTTCATGATATGTGCAAGTGTAAAATAATATCACACTGAACTTCTAGGTAGCTATTTTTTTTTATCTATACGAAAATCAAGCCTGTACTATTACAGGCATTCAAATAAGTACACATGTGATCTAAATTTTTAAATGCTTAAAAAGCCTGCATTATCTATGAGCGACGAAGATACATTCAAAATAGTATGTCTTGCACTTTCTTTCTCTCTCTCTCTCTCTCGCTCACACACATATAATCGTCACTAAATATGACTAGGGTATTAGGAACAGCTATATTGCTAGAAATAAAAGTTAAATACTCTAATGCTGTAGTCAAAGCACATCATTGTATACATATATAAGAAAACACTGATCGAAAATTCCCTATACCGCCCGGTTAGTTTCTGCAATTTCTGTTGCTTCATCATAAGGAGAGCTCGATTTCAAGTGATTCCGGATTTAATTCTCTGTGTGTATATATGTTTTCACTATAAAAATCTATAGTTAGTTCAGCGAATCGCTAATGTATACAGTGGTATGAATTACTGAACCATATTACAAACAATGGAAGAACAGCAAAATGCATGGAGTTATTACTCAATCAATCAATCAAACAAACAAACAATCAATCAATTAATCAATCAGGCGTTTGTGAGGAATATAACGCTGCCGTTCGTAGTTTCATCAGTACAATATCTTCTTCACTGCAGATCACTTCAGTGACAAGGGAGTTTCATTCACGAGGCTGTGATACAGATAAAGGTGTCAGTGCATCTAAACACTTGTTATTTCGTATCAGGTTTTATGTTGCGTCACATCCTAACGAGGAATTCCTCGTTCACATGCAATACACAAATGAAAATGTACGACACATAGGGTATTGGTCACAGTAGATATGCTCACTGAACGTATCATCTGAGTGTGGTAAGTTATTTTGATTTCTGCTGCTTGAGAAACTTGGCGAACAGAACATTAACTGCTTCGTTGGTTTGGAGAAAGCAACTTCTACAAATGCAGTCAGGTAGTTCTTTGGAGCTAACAACGCTTGTTGATCATGAAAAATGTATTTGAATGAAATTAGGCATGTTTCTGAAGTATGAATATACTTGATAAACAAACGC
>NC_142928.1:142701300-142703800 GCF_046866305.1 Octopus bimaculoides
GAGTGCGATTGGAGAAGTAATATTCTGATATTGATTATAAAGCAATATTTTCGAACGCAGGTAAAATCGAAAGGAGAGGAAGATCGAGTTGCATTTCAGAAATGACAGGTTTGGTAATATTTTGCGTAAAATAGTAAAAGTCGTTACAAGAATTAATAAATATAGGAGTGACAGAATTAACAAAGAATAAAGGAAGATAATAACTGTATACGTAATGAATAAGATTTCGTAACAATTTTGCAAGTTATGTAAAATTATGGATAAAATTCCATGTGTCTGTGAAATACTCGAACACTTGAACATTAATACTGTAATTATTTGATAAAAGAACTAAAATATATATCTCTGTAGACAATGGAACATTCACGAAGCCTTGTGCACAATCATTTTTTCCATTTGTCTCTGGCATTTTTCATATAATCAATATGTTATTAGTGTTGAACTTCACCGCACAAATCGTTGAGTCCTTGACCGTAGCTAACATCCTAAACTTGCGTGTTCACGTCATCTTTCTGAATTTTGGCTTATAAATGAATATGTTATATAGATATTCAGCTATACAGATCTGCGAGTACCAACAAAATGTGACGTGAATTTCTGATTTATCGGAAGGAAAATGAGATGATTTCAAGCATGAATTTATTTTGAAATAACCAAAATCAAATGGAGCAGTACGAACAACCAATTATTTGTTTGTAAGAAATGCTATTTCCTTGTATTTCTGGTAATCTTACTTGAAGTGTATTTTATATCCCACCAGATATCAAAATATAAACTTACTTCCCGAGTAGTCATTGATACTTAACCCAATGTGATATGTGTCTGGTACTTAGATATAAGTATATAAGTAAGGAATCTATTACATCCCATACTTCTACCGCTTAACAAATTGTTCACTTTTAGACACAGATTAAACCTGATCCAGATTTACGAACAATTATTTTATCCCTTTATTGATTAACAAATGCATACGACAGCGATAACTATTGTGATGATGAGAAGTAACATTTTCATAATTTTAGTTGCTATTTCTTACAATCAAAAGAAACTAGATTATTTAAAACCGTAATTCTTGATATTGATGTTGTTTAGACCTCGACCGGCTCTGGTGGCAGATTATGATCAAATATTTCTGGCTGTAATGCTCAGTGGAAAGTTCTGTCTTAAATACTAGGATAAAATTTGCGTTGTGTCTGCTTGTTATACCTTGCAGGCTTAGAGACTATGTCAATCACGTTGTAGTTGATCATTATTCTATGCTATGGTAGACACCGTGCTATTTGAGGTTCTTTTATGACTGTAAGAGTTGTTTAGATCCTGGTCAACCTATTTAAGTAATATAGATACCATTTTGTCACCTTCTTATCTATGTTAGTGAATTAAAAACCATAAAGCACATAGAAGACAAAAGAATTGATTTTATACATTAAGGAATGAAACACGAGACGATTGTCCAGCGTATAGAACAATTGCCATTCGTGATAAAAAAAAAAAACAGCGATAAATTTACATTTGTCTCTATCAACATTGTCATCGGTATTATCCTACCACCATGTGCTTTTTACCACGAAACATACTTTCATTGGAAACTACTTTCCTTTGTTTAGTCTGCTTTATTTAAGAGGAGCGAAACTTCGATTTTATATGCTTTTGTGCGTTTTGACTTATCCTGAGACCTCTTGCGTATCAGTATTATACACTGATATAAATCTATGTTAGATTTTGCATATTTTGAAGTTATATTAATATATTTTCTGTACCGTTTTGAATATATCATACAATGATATGGTAGGATTTGATTTAACAGTCTACTGGTTGTCTTTCACTAACAAGTTAAGTGTGTGCACCGTCTCATTTCACTGAGACGACGGTAGAACTAAGTGTATCCTTAGGGACGTTTATTATATCTACAGTGAAGAAATTCACTGTAGTGAATACAGTGTTGGAATAATCCATATCTACAAGTACGTAATATTAGGAATATAAGACAATTCAACACATTCATTCAATATATACGCAGTAAAAATAAATTAAATATGTAGAAAAGGTAGCGAATAGATAACCTTTCAAAAAAAAAAAGAAAAAAAAGGATATTTAATATGAGTGGAAATGTATTGTTTAATATATTGGTATTGCAAACGTCCGGTGAGAGAAAGTGATAAATAAAGTAACGTTTGAATTTCACTTATATCAGTAAAACAAACAGCAGTGATATACTTTGTAGATATTTCAGTACCAACTTAAACCCAGTAACACCATTAAAGCTTTAGTGAAATTTATGAATATAAAGCAATCTTCTGTCCACCATTTTGACTATATAATAAATCAATATAGGAGTCGAGTAAATTACTTTCCTCTCCAGTGTCTTGTGCTGAGAGGTAATAAATAATAATTTAGTTTCAGAACTATCTAAGTAAGGATTATTGAATATTTCTATACAGCAGAGATATGTTTAATCATACCTATCTATATTAACATTATATTCATTGCTTTACATGTT